>NC_063262.1:24520283-24820283 GCF_019578655.1 Ricinus communis
ATTATATATAAAAATTATATTATTAAAATTTTAAAATATTATAAATATCTATATATAATTTGGACATATCACTTATATAAATTGACTTAATTATAACATTCGCATCATAATAATTAGCATCAAACATAATTGGCAGAGTCATATAGTTTTTCAGCTTCACTTAACAATCATTCAAGTTTCTGAAAAGAAAAAAGACAATGATTCAGGTGCTAAGGAATTTACTACCAAAAGGATTGCAGTTTATTTGAGAATGGAATCCAAGACCAGCATCCAAAATTCTAAGTGGAAATATCATTACCCAGTTGGATTTTTGCCTGGAACTTTCACTTTTGGGGCTCCATACTGTTTTCACTTCACTTCACTTCTTCTGTTTTTATTATTACATCTTTTATTTTTCATATTAAATTATGTATATGTAAATTTCATGTGGTAAAATAAGAAAAGGGAAAAGTTATTTTTGGAAAAGTACTAAATGGATAGGTACCTTTACATTATTGATCTGTGATTTTCATTTTCTTTTCTTTTAATATTTTAGATATTTTATTATTTTCATACTTTATTAATTAATAATATCGGTAGATTTTTATGCTGTTATATTAATATAATATAGTTTCTCATTAAAATTATTTATTAAGTAATTTAGTATTCAGTTAATTGTAATGAATTAAAATAAATAAAATTGTTATATATAGAATTTGACTTTTTAAAAGATTTGTAATATTCTTAAGAATATTTTAATAGGTAATTTAATGACAGATTTTATATATGGAATAATTTTGTTTCTGAAAATTTATATTTTATTACAAAATAATTATTTGATAGAATATTGAAAGAAAATAAAAATAAAACTATGAATTTTAAAATGTTGAGTAAAAATCAGAGACTAACTTAAAAGATAGTAATTCGTTTAATATACTTTGACCATGAGAAAACTAATTATAGTGTGTTTCCTGCATGCCAAACAAAGTGCCCAACTTAAGAAAGAAAATCCCAAGTATCAGTGAAGAAGATGATAATTACTTTCACATTCAGGTGGACTTTGATTTGAAATCCCATGCTTGTGCTCAAATCTCCTTTGGAAAATTTGTCATAAATTTCAAACATCAAGACCCACAACCCCAAAATGGACCAATCTAATCCTTTCATCTTCAAGAATTATTTTGAATCTATTTGATACACTATTTGGAAATTGTTCCATATTTTCATTTTTCTAATTATCATATTCTTGAGCTAGTAATTTAGTAATTGAGCATTTATCTTGTAATGGAAATAGTTAAAAGTTATTCTATTTTTATTGGTAGTTATCTGTCTTTTCTTTGTGTTTTAAATTATTTTGTACTTCAATAATTTCATATACTTTTAATATTTATTTCTTATTTGCTTTAGTCTCTGTTAAAAGTAGATTTTATTAATGTATTTTGTTAGGTGTGGAGTTGTATTATTCTTTTTTAAGGAGAATTTTATTATGTTTACATATATTTTTGGATATTTGAATTTTAACTATTTACTTCATTTTATATTTTAACTTTCAATTTATTTTGATAATTATATTAATTTATATTTTTATGTTATTTAAATACTTTTTGACATGTAGCTTTATTCGATATGCTTATATGTATTATGCGATAGTGTTTTAATGTTATCATTAAACAGAGTTTGAGTATCTATTAAATTAAAATAAAATTAAAGTATTAAAATTATATAAACAAAATTTAAGTACTTATTAGGTTAAATTGAAAATCAAAGTGTTAAAATGACTAAATGATAAATTTAGATATCTAAATATATATTATGTTATTTTTTTTTTTTAATAAAAATGCGACAAATTAGATAAAAAAAAATTTTAACAAATCATCTTTGATTAAGTCAATAATTTTAACAAATTTTACAAACAAAAACTCTTCTTTTTGTATTTTCCCTCCCTTAATGAATTATATTACCTAATCAAAAACAAATTTAAAACTCTACTAATGTGACATAAAGATTTTCGATAGAAATTTTTATTTTTATTTTATTTATTTTGATGATTTTTATTATTATATAATAATTGTTATCAAAATGTACAAATCTATTAACTTTAAAGGTACAATTTCTTTATATGATCACCAAAATCGATACTTCCCTTCTCTCTTTTCTTCCTTTTTTCTTTCTTCTCCCTCTCTCTTTCACTGTTTACATATAACATCAATTTTTCAAGGGGTGGTTTTTGGCCATTTTCGCACAAAATCACCCTTCCCCTTTTATATATAATTTGTTTTTCTTTTAATAAGTGAATTTTCACTTCAATTTAGGTTTTAATTTGTGTTGCTCCTCTTTTATGATGTTTTCTAATGAGTTTCATATCTTTTCTACAGTCTTACTTCTATTTTTTTTTTTCTTTTAAAGATGTATTTAAAATTGTTGTTAGTGCTGTGAATCGCACGTTTTATTTTTTAAAAATTTAATGTATTGATTCGTTTTAACTTTTCATAAACTATTTTTCTCAAACATATTTTTTTAAAAGAAAACATTAATTTATCTATTTTCTTTATAAAAGTAATTAAAAATTCAAAAAATAAAAACAAAAACATTAAGACTGAATTTAATGTCAAACACTTCTAAGTGTTATTCTCAGTTACTGTTGAAGAACCAGATCATACCACAATGGCAAAGCTCATCAGGCAAAGACCACATATAAGGACTGACGGTCTTTGACTGATGGGCATTGGCCTCAGACTTCTGGATCATCACAGGCCTAGCTAGGAAAGAAGGAGCAACACTTCTCCCCTAAGGGAAAATGCTGCTTCTACCTCTTCCTAACAGGAAGTTAACGTTGGAAATTAGCAATAGGACCGTTACACACATGTTGTATATAATGTAATTCATACTCATCTTGTAATTTAGAATACGAAACAATACAATTACACATCATTGATCAATAAACATCTCAGCATTCATATTCAAAATTTGTCACATGGTATCGGAAGCAGGATTAATCCCGCCATCATCTACCCAAACAAGATAAAAAAAAAAATTTCATCATGTCTCACGGCGACCTCACAAAACTCACAAACATTGAGTTAAGAGGCAATCGAACTACTTGAATGGTCGGTACGTGTACATCGGCCTTAGTGGCCGGAAGAAGCTAGCGTTCATAACAGGAACCCTAAGCAGCCAAGTAAAGAATCCAAACCAACCAACGAAGGAAGAAGCCATCGAAGAATGGCGGTGCCACTGACCATTTGGTCATGTCCTTGCTAACAAACACGATGGAGCCTCAGTTGCCGTGACCGTATGCTTCTGGCATCATCACAGGCAGTATGGGCAAAAATGAAAAATCTATACGGCCAAGAACAGAATTTCGCACATATTTTTAATTTGAAACAAGAACTAGCCCACATCAAACAAGGGACCAAGTCTAGCTCAACCTACGCAACTGAGGTATTGACTCGGTGGGAGGAACTTCAGAGTTACATCCCACCTACTGCCGACCCCGAAGAAGCAAGGAAGAGGGCAGAACAAGACTTAGTTTTCACGTACCTGGGTGGTCTCGATTCCACCTATGAAGTTCTTCGGTCCCAGATCTTGCTATCTCATAACCTCCCTCGGCTCGACACTGTCATCGCCCTCATACAACAAGAGGAAACGAGACGGGTCACCATGGGAACGACGACACAGGACACAGAAGGGAAAGCTTTCGCTACGTACTCACGCGAAACGGCTCGAGGCAGGAGGATGTCGACTCACGTCGAGCGGTGTGACCACTGCAAAAAGCAGGGTCACACGTCCGATCGGTGTTGGCATCTCCATCCTCACCTCAGGCCGAATCACAGCAGAGGCGAGCGAGGAAGAGAAGGCAACCAGCGGGATAGAGAAGAGAGGAAGGGAGAAAGGTTTGGCGACATAGGAGTAAACATGTCGAAACCTAAAAATTTCGGCATGTTTACTGGATCAGATGTAGCTAGCGGGTCGGACCTTCCAACCCGACTCGACACAACTACATTTGATCGACCCGGCCGCAACAATCCGGACCAGCCCAGCCAGAGGTCATGGGCCCACCCGGCCTCATGGCCCAACAGCAGCTCCTGGGCCAACCCAGATCCGACCCGGCCCAGCCCAGAAATTCATCAAACCGAAAATTCCCAAATTTCACAAATAATTTCTCAGCTTTAGTCTCTTCTACAGCCTCAGAATTCCAGGGGGTCAGGTTTGGTATCGCAACCCATTACAAATAAATACTCTACTTGGATTATTGATTCCGGTGCAACGGATCACATGACCTGGGATCCGACCAAATTACATAATTTTTTCTCAACAAATTCCCAACATGTGATCGTTGCTAATGGAAATCGAGCTGAAATCTCTGGTTTTGGCTCATCTAAATTATTTAATAAAACAATACCAAATATTCTTCTTTTGCCTACTTTTAAATCTAATTTATTATCTGTTTGTCAAATCACCAAAACTTTAAATTGCAATATTATTTTCTCACCATCTACCTGTAATCTTTCGGAGATGACTCACCGGAAGACGATTGGTGAAGGTTACCTTCAAAATGGCCTATACTATCTCACCACTCCTAGTCAGTGTCTGACCACCACCAGTTCCTCTAACCAAGGCTTATTGATGCATAGGCGGTTTGGGCATCCGTCCGACAAAATTTTGAAACAAATTTTTCAACTTCAAATAGATTCAAGCTGTTGTGATGTTTGCAAATTTTCAAAGCATACTAGATTACCTTTTCCATTATCGTCTACCAAATCAGAAAAATTATTTGATTTAATCCACTCTGATGTTTGGGGACCCGCTCCCATTACATCCCATAATCATTTCCGCTATTTTGTCACTTTTATTGACGATTATTCTCGACTTACTTGGGTTTATTTACTAAAAGGCAAAAATGAGGTTTTTACATGTTTCCTCAACTTTCTTACCTTTATTAAAAATCAGTACAACGCCAAAATTAAAATCTTTCGCTCAGATAATGGCACTGAATATGTCAATAAGAACTTTTCTGATTTTTTTTCTCAAAACGGTATTTTGCACCAAACTACTTGCATTTATACCCCTGAACAAAACGGGGTTTCAGAAAGGAAAAATAGACATCTTCTTGAAATTACTCGTACTCTCCTCTTTCAAAACAATGTTCCTCACATATTTTGGTCGGATGCTCTCCTTACCGCCCACTTATCTCATCAACCGACTCCCGTACTCTGTTCTTAACAATCTCGTACCCTCTAGAGCTTCTTAAACAAAGAAAAATTGACCTCAGTCATATTCGAATATTTGGTTGCACTGCCTTTGTCCACATCAGACGTCATCATAAGTTGGACAAAAATTGTGTCAAAACCATTTTCCTAGGATATTCCTCAGAAAAGAAAGGCTACAAATGTTATGATCCTATCACTTACAAATCCTACATTTCCCGAGATGTGACCTTTCATGAAACCACCCTTACTTTCCTTGTGATCCCATTCCTCCCACAGTTTCCCCCAGCAGATCTATTTCCCTCTAACTCTTCCTTTTTTGACAGCATTCTTTAGGATACTTCTTCCGCTCAGGAGCACCCCGTTGTGCCCATCGCTGGCCCTAGCTCTAACCCTTCAGGGGGAATGCTTTCCATTCCTGTGGCAATTTCTTGGGGGGAGATCTTGAGTTACCCATGGGAAGAACTTGCCCTACGGAATGAGTCACCAATGAAGAACTTCGCCCTGCGAAGATCTACTAGACCAACCAGACCTTCTGCTCGGCTAAAGGACTATGTGTCCAATTCAGTATCGTACCCTATTCATCACTTTATTAGTTATAACTCTGTTTCATCCTCATATAGGACCTATTTAAATACTCCCACATCACACACTGAACCTACATCTTTCTATGATGCCAACACCGATCCTAATTGGTGTAAGGCTATGAAAGAAGAGCTCCAGGCTCTTGAGAAAAATGAAACTTGGGATCTTGTTACCCTACCACCAAATAAAAAACCAGTTGGCTGTAAATGGGTATATAAGATCAAATACAAGCATGATGGTACCATTGAAAGGTACAAAGCCAGGCTAGTAGCAAAGGGTTTTACCCAAACTTATGGTGTAGATTACCAAGAGACCTTTGCCCCAGTAGCTAAAATGAGCACAGTCCGTATTTTATTGTCTGTTTCTACTAACTCAGGGTGGAGCTTATTTCAGATGGATGTCAAGAATGCTTTTCTTCAAGGGTCCCTAGCCGAAGAGGTATACATGAAACTTCCACCAGGCCACACATTAACCTCTGAGCCTTCCCTGGTATGTAAATTAAAAAAGGCAATCTACGGGCTGAAACAATCACCGAGAGCATGGTATGCCAAGCTTAGTCAGTTTCTCTTAAAAATTAATTTCAGCAAGTGTACCTCCGACTCTTTTATGTTTGTTAAACACACTCACACCTACACCATAATTATTTTAGTATATGTGGATGATATTATTATTACAGGAAATAGCAATAAGGAGATTGAGGAAGTAAAACTAGCTCTAAAGAAAGAGTTTGATATCAAGGATCTCGGTCAACTAACCTACTTTCTCGGAATAGAAATAGCCAAATCTCATAAAGGACTATTTCTATCTCAAAGAAAGTATGTCCTAGATCTTCTGCAAGAAACAGGAAAAATTGGAGCCAAGCCTGTAGATACTCCAATGAAAACGAAAAACCGTCTCAATCTAGAGGATGGCGACCCTTTAAGTGACATAAGTCACTACCGGTGATTGGTAGGAAAATTGATCTATCTAAGCATCACGGGCTGATATTAGCTATCGTAAGCATGATTAGCCAATTTATGCATGCTCCCCGTCGCCCACTGGATGCGGTCGGCGAATCTTAAGATATCTCAAGGGTACTCCGGTGCCAAGGTATTTTGATGAAAATAATAATAATGCTAACATCGTTACTTTGGTTTCCGATCTGATTAGGCGGCGATTCTGTGAAAATCAACCTCTGGGTTTTGCATTTTTGTAGGAGGAAATCTAGTAACGTGGAAAAGCAAAAAGCAATCGAATAAAGTAAGATCTAGTGTTGAAGCCATGGCATCAACAGCTAGCGAGCTCGTTTGGATTAAGCAAGTGCTCACCGACATGGGAATAAAGTGCAAGGACCCAATGGAGATGTACTGTGACAACCAAGCAGCCAGACACATAGCATCGAACCCAGTCTTTCACGAAAGGACTAAACATATTGAAGTTGACTACCACTTCATAAGAGAAAAAGTCCAATCAGGAGAAATCACAACCCCGTTTGTCAGAAGCCACGAACAACTGGCAGACATCTTTACCAAGGCCCTAGACAAAGCAAGCCACCAAAGACTTCTAAGCAAGATGGGTTCTATCAATTTATTCGCACCCACCTTGAGGGGGAATGTTGAAGAACCAGATCATACCACAATGGCAAAGCTCATCAGGCAAAGACCACATATAAGGACGGTCTTTGGTGATGGGCATCAACCTCGAACTCTGGATCATCACAGGCCTAGCTAGGAAAGAAGGAGCAACACTTCTCCCCTAAGGGAAAAGGCTGCTTCTACCTCTTCCTAACAGGAAGTTAATGTTGGAAATTAGCAATAGGACCGTTACACACATGTTGTATATAACAGAATTCATACTCATCTTGTAATTTAGAATACAGAAACAATACAATTACACATCATTGATCAATAAACATCTCAGCATTCATATTCAAAATTTGTCACAGTTACTATTAATGGAGAGTATCCATTTCTTAGCTTTGAATGAAATTATTAGTTTGTGACTCATTTATTTCTTAACCTTTTTTAAAATTCAAATTGTGCTTATGATAATATGTTGTAATCTTTTATATATATATATATATATATATTCCTCCTTTGGAATGAATACTCCATTTCTTGATGATAAAAGAAAAACAGTAAAGCTTGATGAATCTCTTTTAATAATAATAATAATAATAGAAAGGGAGAATTGGACCCTAGTCAAAAAGAGAATTAGACAAAGATATAGTGACATAATAAGAGAGGGTTAAGGAAGCTAATGATTCCTTGGACTGGCGTGAGTTTGAGCAGTGAAATGCCAAAAGAATACTATATAGTATGCCATTATATCCTACCAAAATTAAACATCTCAATTAATTAATCCATCCTACCTAAACACCCACTATTATTTCATCATAATTAATTTAACCACCAGCCTAATATTCCTCAAAAAGCCCTATATATTCTTTTTATGCAGTCTTTTTCCCTTCCAAAAGGGCATAATTGAAGAAGGTCCCCCAGAAGGAAAATTATTCCCAATAATATATGTAAAGCATTATTACAAAGTGAATTTGTTTTTATTCTTTTAGTACTTTCAAAATTATTATATATATATCATTTCTCCTTAGGAATATATAAATTTTTAGCCAAAACCATCCCATTTCTTTTCCTGCTTTCCCTCTTGTAGAAGACGATATCATATTTGTGTGTGATAGCTGTATTTCATTACTATATGGCATGGTTTTGTGAGCATTATTATTAATGTTAACTTTTCTGTTTAAAGTATGTTCTTTTTGTTTGGTTAATGTTTAAAGTATGTCTTAATTATGTGTTTTCTGGAACAAAAGTGTTTCTAAGACAACAAATGGAATAAATAGTTTCAAGAGATCATTACTAAATTTTGGTAATTTGATAGCTTGTCATGATTAAAAAGTTCAATATGTTGGGAGCTTGGCCACTTATCCTTGAAACAAGACTCAACAAATTTGTAAATAATGAATTCTCAATTTCAAAAGCTAGTCTAAAAAATGGATTGCTATATCATGGATTAAGTAACATAATAATTATATATCCAAGACTGAAATACATGTGTATAGTTGGGTTATAAAATTAGACGTGTGCTTTGATAAATTTTAAAATAAAAATTATCTGGTTAAGCATTAGTTGATATTTTATATCATTAAATAATTAATAGTATAAAAAATAAAAATAAATTAAAACTACAAATTTAATTCATTACAAAATAAATGAATCAATATATTTTAAAATATTTTTTATCTTGTATGATCTCTAAATTTTATATTATATTATTATTAAAAAATTATTATTTTTTATTTCAATTTTTGTAAATTTATTGAATTTTGTATTTCTTTGTTACCACAATATTAAATCTATCTTTTAAGAATACGTTAATATATTTATAAGAAAAATACTATATAATAAAATAATAAAAATTTTAATTTATATAATTAAGAGTAAATAAAAAATAATTTTATGTTTTCAGAAAAAATAAAAATAATTTTAGCTTTTTTTTTTTCTCTAAACATCAGCATTAAAATTTAAATTTATAAATTGACTTGTAGATTAATATACTGTAAATTATAAATTTATTGCACGTATACCTGAAGTTCATAGATTATAGCTAAAAAAATATATTCATATGTTAAACCAAATTCATTAGTAAAATTAACAAATGTATATTTCATATTTAATGAATTTTATACTAATTATAGGTGAATATATATTTTATAAGTAATCAACCTAAAATTTAGGTTTAATGAACTTGACACTAATAATAGATAAATATATATTTTGTAATATCTATGAATGTAATTTTAATTGCTTTAATTTTTACCGGAAGTAATATGATAAAAATTTTATCGAAAGTAATTTTTGTTTTCTTTAGTTTTCATATCCTCCAATAATTTTTAAATATAATGATTGTAAAAATAATAATAGACATATGATAAATGAGTGACATTATACACTTACTAATTTAATTTAGAAATATAACTTTTTGATTGTATTTAATTAATAATTTTTAATATTATCATTTTATTTGATTAAATATCTAATATCATAATATCTCTTTATTATTTAGTACAATAATAGTTTCTTATATACATGTCTTTTTTATTATAAAATTTTATGTAATGTGACCTTATAAAATATTATTAGATGAAATTTATGAAACAATTGAACTTATTTTATTTAAATATAGAATTATAATTATAATTATTATTTTTATAATGAATATAAGAAGGTTAAAAAGATTAAAAATATATATTTATTAGAGTGATGGTGTAATTGAAATGGCAAAAGTGTCCTTTTATTTTGATATTATGTTATGATTCCATATTAGATAGGCGATTACAGGATTGTGAAGAATTCTTGGAAGTTCATCAAAATTAGTGCAAAGAAAATTTAATATTAGACATTCACGAAACTATGAACATACTTTGGTTTTTCTAAGTGACAACTTTTTCAACATGTTATCCTTTGGTCCCACCTTTACGTCCAAGTTGAGGACATAGATTCACCTTTTCCTTTTCTACTCTGCCCATGGGTCCCCCACTCGACACTCTACATTCCAGCACCACCAAGATCAAAAACTCACTCATCATCTCCAACCGCAGATCGTGAAGTCAAACAAAGATTATCAACATTATTGACACGTGTAGATTCACCATCGAAGGAGCACCCAAATATCAAATAGAACCTGACCTCACAGTTCACACAGAAAAGGACAAGTCGTCCTGTCCTGCACAGCAATCTTTTCTGCTTTCCTTTGCATTTCCTGGGGAAAAAGATTGCAAAATAATAATAATAATAATAAAATGAGGAATTCCAAAGCAGGGCGTGCAGATATATTTATTCTATAAACTACAAAAAGCAAAGCAAAGGCAATAATTCTGTAAACTGATGAATTAAAAAATTGCAGTTTCTTCAATGTTCTTGTGTTGTGGGGTGCACCAATCTTGTAATGAAGCCAACTTTTGATGATCTTTTGCGGTGTTTCCATGATTAGCTTCAGGAAATCAGACGGTGTTTGTTTGATCAATTCAGCTAGTTGCTCCCAGTGTCAGATACCTTTTAATTCTAATATAAATTTAAGAGAAGAATATACTATTATTTAAAAGCTTGATACCGGTTTAATCCACACATATATATTCTAAATATGTATATTTATTCTTAATATACAGATATTATACTAATTTGTAATATTTTATTTTTATTTTTTTTATTATATCAATTCATTAACCAATAAATTAAATTGTTAATTAAATAATAATCTTAATCTAAAAATTATATATTAATTAATAAATTGTTGTTAATTAAATAATATTTTCTAATCTTGAATAAACAAATTATATCATACATATTCATTAATAAATTTTTATAATGTTATTTTTATATCTTTCATTAAACTGTTATTATATGAATTAGATTTAATGTTAATTAAATTTTATACATATAAATATTTCTAAATAAATAATTTAATCTAAATTTTATAAATTTAAATACTTGTAATCAAAATAATAATAATAATAATTTCAAAAAATACAACCAAATAAGTAACTCATATCAATTTAAAACTGCTAAAAAAGTTTCTATAAAATGTCTTTTTGAACACTTTAGACTTAAATTTCTTATCATGTATTGAAAGAATATGTCCAGATTTTGCAACTAATCTCATAGTTTCTATTTCTTTTATATATATATATATAAACTAAAAGTATAAATAATTCCAAAACCACTTTCACTTTTTTTTTTTCTATTTAAAAAAAGTTATTAGACAAAGAGCCTTACTCATAGTCAACACTCAGTTCAGAAGTTTACCCAAAAAGAGAAAACCCTTCATAGAACTACACAAAGACCACATTGTCAAGTATCACCTTTCCCTTTCTTTATTTCTCTCTCTCTCTCTCTCTCTCACTAGCTAGGTAGCTTGTTGCTTCATTCATGGCGATTTCGAAACTTTGCTCTCTTCACACAGTCTGCTTCTTTTTGATGGCCATAATCTTTACCAGTAGTACTGCACTTAGTAATGAGTCCTTGTCTTCTTCTGCTTCTTCTACTTCAACAGATGTTGAACTTCTTTTGGGAAAGATCAAAGCTTCACTTCAAGGTAACACTGAAAACCTTTTACTTTCTTCTTGGAATTCTTCTGTTCCTTTGTGTCAATGGAGAGGCCTTAAATGGGTGTTCTCCAATGGTTCTCCTCTTTCTTGTAATGACATTTCTGCACCAGAATGGACTAATCTTTCACTCTATAAAGACCCATCTTTGCACTTGCTTTCTCTTCAGCTCCCTTCTGCTAATCTCACCGGTTCACTTCCTAGAGAGCTTGGTGAGTTCTCTATGCTTCAAAGTTTGTATCTTAACATTAACTCAATGACTGGAACTATTCCTCTTGAACTTGGTTACGGTACTTCCCTCTCTGATATTGATCTGAGTGGCAATTTGTTTAGTGGGGTTTTAGCTCCATCTATCTGGAATTTATGTGAAAGATTGCTTTCACTTAAGCTTCATGGTAATTCACTATCTGGGTCTCTTCCTGAACCTGCATTGCCCAACTCTACTTGCAAGAATTTGCAGTTTCTTGACTTGGGTAGCAACAAGTTTTCAGGAGACTTCCCGGAATTTTTTACTCGCTTTCAAGGGCTTAAGGAGCTTGATCTTTCTGATAATGTGCTTTCAGGATCAATTCCTCAGAGTTTAACATCATTAAACCTTGAAAAATTGAATCTTTCGCACAATAATTTTAGTGGGATGTTGCCTGTTTTTGGCGAATCAAAGTTTGGGATGGAGGTTTTTGAAGGGAATGATCCTAGTCTTTGTGGGTTACCTTTAAGAAGTTGCAGTGGAAGTTCAAGATTGAGTTCAGGTGCAATTGCTGGTATTGTGATTGGATTAATGACTGGAGTTGTAGTTTTGGCTTCATTGTCGATTGGTTATATGCAAAACAAGAAGAGGAAAGGTAGGGAAGACAGCGAAGATGAATTAGAGGAAGTAGAAGATGAGGAAAATGGTGGTAGTGGTGGCAATGCTGGCAGTGGCGGTGAAGGAAAGCTTATTTTGTTTCAAGGAGGTGAGCATTTGACGTTGGATGATGTTTTGAATGCGACGGGACAAGTAACAGAGAAGACTACTTATGGGACTGTATATAAGGCAAAGCTTGCTGATGGTGGTACAATTGCTTTGAGATTGTTGAGAGAAGGTAGTTGCAAGGACAGAAGTTCATGCGTAACTGTGATAAAGCAATTAGGAAAGATTCGACATGAGAATTTGATTCCTTTAAGAGCTTTCTACCAGGGGAAGAGAGGGGAGAAGCTACTCATATATGATTATCTTCCAAATAGAAGCCTTTATGATCTTTTACATGGTATGCTCATCTTTTCCCTTCCTCTACATCTGGTTTATTTGTCATTGTATAAACATGTTGAATTCCATTGCTGCCTTATTGTTACTTTCTCTGGCACTAGCAGAATTTTTTTTTATAGAGGCCTTTTCTCATTGTTAAATCAGTACAGAACTTAAGACATTCTATTCTGATTCATAGTTTGGGTTACTCTTTATATTGCTCTAAATTGCAATGAAGTGCCCATCTAATCAGCCTATAACTGTTCCATAGTAGTAAAAGCCTTCAAGTAGATATCTGATGACAATATTCTGCAACCCAGGCATCATGTCTTTCTAGAAATCTGAACAGTCAAGAAGATAGGTTCAATCAATGCTTTGCAAGCAACCTCTTGTGTTGGATGCTTCCTCTAATTGAGTAACTACTACTTGACATGTGAAATGATGCCTTGCCATTTTGTGGACATATAACTGACTCATATTAAATTATTATATGTCATTGTTGTTCATAGTAAATTTAAAGCCTAAATTATGATGTGATCATGCCCATTGCAATTTCTATTCTCGGCTGTGGGATCCGTCAATCCTGCTCTGTTTATTAATTAAGGTCTTGAAAAGTGCAAGCTCCATTGTGTAATTGCCAACAAAACTAGGCAACTTGTCCCCTCCCTTGTGCAGACAGATTATACACTGATCTATCAACTATCATTCCTGGAAAGTGGAACTCCCCAAGTCTGCCTTGTTCCAATTTTCGGGAACTTTGTTCTTCTATAAACATAGTTATCCTTTATGCATCATAATCCTTACTCTTGTATTGTTCTCTCACTTACTGCAGAAACTAAAGCAGGAAAGCCAGTGCTAAACTGGTCTAGGCGGCACAAGATTGCATTGGGCATAGCCAGGGGACTAGCATACCTTCATACAGGTCTTGAGACACCCATCACCCATGGGAACGTGAGATCCAAAAATGTGCTTGTGGATGAGTATTTCGTCTCCAGACTTACTGAATTTGGGCTTGACAAACTAATGGTTCCATCTGTGGCTGATGAAATAGTTGTGCTTGCAAAGGCTGATGGATACAAGGCACCAGAGCTTCAGAGGATGAAGAAATGCAATTCTAGAACAGATGTTTATGCATTTGGAATACTTCTGCTGGAGATTCTGATAGGCAAAAAACCTGGGAAGAATGGGAGAAATGGTGATTTTGTGGATTTGCCGGCAATGGTTAAAGTGGCGGTTTTAGAGGAAACAACGATGGAAGTTTTTGATGTGGAGCTTTTGAGGGGAATAAGGAGTCCAATGGAAGAAGGGTTAGTTCAGGCTCTGAAGCTCGCAATGGGATGTTGTGCTCCAGTGCCTTCAGTTAGACCGGCCATGGATGAAGTTGTGAAGCAATTGGAAGAAAACAGACCAAGAAACAGGTCTGCGTTGTATAGTCCAGCCGAAACAAGAAGCGAAGTCGGGACCCCTTTCTGATCAAGCCTTTCCATTTTCAACATAATTTAGCTTCTTTTCTGTTATTCGTCAACTATGGCAGTGATAGCTGATGGTTGTAATGGCGCTTTATTATATTGTATTTGTGTATGGCAGAATTCAATTCTTAGTCTCTATGCAATTCATGACAATGCATATCTCTTATACGCAAGATTGCTTAATGCTAAAAAATTTTAAACATGTAGAAATCATGTTTTCCTTGGAAAGAAAAAAGAGCCAATTTTGTCGCATATTTTCCTGTCAAGCACCATGTATTTATATTGAAGATGATACCTTATAGAAGTAACTTCCGCACGATCGTATCAATCTGACACCTGAAAAAGCAGTAGAAATTACAAAAGCAAATCATTACTGCATGAGATCAACGCAAGAAGCTGGCATCTTGAAGCGGCAGAGCGGGCAGTGATGGCTCTTATTCAGCCACTGATCAATACAGCTGCCATGAAATATATGCAAACAAGGCATGCGCTTGACCTCTGAAACTGCCTGAAACTCCTCCAAACAGATTGAGCAGCTTCTCTCACCACCATAGCTATCCTCGGAGGCAAACTCCTCAAATCTTCCTTTTCCCAGATCAGCGACTGACGAGCAGCTGGCAGGGACTGTACCCTGCCACCAGTACGTCGTTATCAGCTTCATCTCCACATTGATCAATTTATTGCAACCAGACCAGGAGTTTCTGCGAGAGAGAATGCGCGCCTCCTTGATTAACTTATAGCCAATGATTTGTTTATCACTGGGGTTAATAGCCAAAGAAGCAAGCAAATCAGAAATCTTTGAGTAGGCCTCTTCATCACTGCCACTGGCAAGAAAGTCACGTTCATCAACTTGAACATTGGTGGTCGTGATAGAGATGGCCTCAAAGCTGAGGCGAACATCGGGTTCCAGCATATGAATCCGTTTGTGGGTGGAATCAGAAGTAATGGTGAAGGTGATGGTGGACTTATTATTGCCAGTGGCCTTCATCTTGACATCTTCAAAGAACAAGAACCGCTGAGTTCTGCCGATGAGGAAAGGCATGTTCGGTTGATTCCTTGAGAGCAAAGGAACTTAGTTAAAACACAAAAACCAGAAAAGTTTTTCTGGGTCTTTCTTGCACTACTGACGGTTCTAGTGAATGAAGAGACTGGTTAATGGATATATTTATATATATAAAAAACAAATAATGAGAAAGTGGCATCCTTTATATTCCTTCTAATTCAGTTTTAGTATTCTTTTTATTTTTCAATAATTTGAGATATTATTAAATTTTGACCACCACTCCAAATTTATTTATTTATTTATAATCTATAATATAGTTAAAAATAAGGATGGATTAATAGATTTATTACTAAACAGCCTGTATTATATTCTTGCTTTATTTTTTTTATCCTATATTCTTGCTAGTTTTGTTCCTATAATATGAGGCTGTTTTTATAATTTTATTAATTAATATGTATTAATTATATGTATTGAAAATGATATTAAAGATATAATTAATTATGTTATTTTCTAGGATAAGGAAACCTTGTCTAACTAAGCAAAAATTAAGGAGAGGGAATATGTTATATGTTTCGGGATAAGAAATTATTGTCTAATTAAGAATAAATCAGAAACTATTTAAAAACAAATATGTTTGCCCTATATTATCTTTAATAAAAATAACTATCTAATTAGAAAATTAGTTATTTACTAAGAAGATATATTTATAATAAATCATAAACAAGAAAAGTTATTCTTTTTTTGCTATAAAACTATATTTTCATTTAAATTAAAAATATTCACGAAATTATATTATAAATATTTGATATATAATATGATTAGCTCAAGAAAATAACAATTGTGATTATAATACATGATGATGCTAATAGTATATTTGATTTTTATCTTAAATTTTGTAATTATATTAATTATATGCTTAACTTTTAATTTATTAGCAACATTACATATATCTATTATGAGTTTTTTCTTTTTATAAATAAATTCATATAATGAACAAATCATGTTTATAAAGAAGCTTTTAATCATTAAAACTTTTTGCAATATAATGTGCTACCAATTTTAAGTGACATTCATAAAATTGTAAAATACCAATAAAGGAATTACTAAGTTAAAAGTTCTAAGACTTTTGTGTTTTTTACAATTAAGTCCCAAGGAATCAAGTTCTAGTAGTGTATAAAGATTCTTTCTTTTAATTAATCTGAGTCCATTAGGATATGCTGATTTGGCTCTACTTGTACACTTATGTCTTGCCACGTTAGTTTCCATGTCACTTTAACATGATTCTAATTTATAATTAAGTTCTAAAATTTTCTTCTTTTTTCTTCTTCATTTGTTTTTGATAACACCATGTTGAATCAACCCATTAAATAAAATAGAAGTTATATAAGATAAATGCTAATATCTATAATCTAAATAATTCAGCAACTTAATTGAATTGAAACTAAAATGAACTTGGTTCAACACTAACGTTAAGAAAATTTTAAAATTATTTAATATATTATTTAAGAAAAAAAACTAGAACTTAATACTAAAAGTTTTTTATTTATTTAAAAAAAGCAACTTTTAGTATTTCAAAATTCATTATCCCTGTAGTAAATGGACTTGAAATAATTACACGGTAAGAAATGGGCTATGCTTGTCATCTTCTTGGACAATTCAAATTTTGGGCTGCTATCGAATCGTACATCTACTGTGTTCATAATTCGTGATGCCTGTTCCAAGTTCAAAAATGGCAATCAATTCAGTCCATTTTCATTACCTATTATTCTCCAATTTCATTAAATTCATCTCCATCTTAACACCAACAGAATATATAACTTTGGGCAAATATCATGACCCTTTTTAAGCTAAAATAATGGCAAACAGAATATATGTATCTGTATAGAGAGAATGACTTAAAACACATACCAAAGTACACAAACCATTAAAAGGCCAGTCTGGTTGGATTGGGTTTGTGGCAATTCCTACTTTTCTTTTCTTTTTTTCCACAAATTCTTTTACCACTTCCACTGGCTGGTGTTGATTAAAGAGAACTGGAATGAGCATCTGCCTTTCTTTCTTTTTTTTTTTTTTCTCATTAAATATATGAATCAATACGAAGTATGCACATGGGCTATACGCACCCGCATAAATGCCAATAAATCTCTTTTAACATATAATATTCCTTCTACCAATACATGTTTCCCCTCTTCGTCTATAGAGATAGGCTTCTGCCGTCATCAATTTGAAATGTATCTGGCTTCAGCTTGATGCAATTCTAGTCCAGCTTTTGACCATTATGATAAGGTAGTACTAATGCCATTCTATCATCAAAATCTTAAATTCTTCACCAATATTTTTGAATGTATAAATATTTCTCTATGAAAAATTATATCTATTCAAATTTCGTAAAAATAGAAGAGTGCAGGTTCGAACTTAAACCTCCACGCGAGCTCCATAAGACTCTCTAACTAGGCCAAAACGTAAAAAGATTTATAGTCTCGAAGACAACTCCATTGTCATTGAGTTAAATTCCATGCTTTAAAAGATTTATGGTGTATTATTAGTTTAGAATTTGAAAATGTATGAAGCATATGGGGTGTGTTTTGCCATCTTCCAATGCACATGGTGTTGAAATGAATCTCCTCTAAGGTTCACATTGCAACGTGGGTTGGTTGGCAAGAAAATATGCGACTGTATTGTAGGTGAAGAATGCATCACAGGCCTTTAGTGTCCCCACCTCACATGCAACCACTGTGCCGTTGTCCTTAACCAAAGCATTTTTAATCATGCATGCTGTGTAGGCAATTAAGTGGCTTTTTACCATTGTAGGTTGGGAAGTTTAAAAGGGAAAAGAAAGAAAAAAGAAGAAGGGGTAAAATGCATCATTACATTATAATAATGCTATCATGTGCAATTTGATGGTGTTCACTATAATTAGGATGAGGGAAACAGGAAAATTGATAATCAGGGAGCAAAATGATTAAGTCGGAGAAAAATGAAAGAAATTTAAAGTGGTAAACCGATGTCTTTGTTTGATGTGGAATTTGAAATACTTAGGATTGAGAATTTCGTAAGAAAAAATTTATAGTACAAAGGAGGAAAATGGACAAATTCACTCTATGGAGAATAGAGAGATGAGGTAGAAACAAAATGAAAAGATGTGAACAACTCTGCGGCACCTAATGTAGGCCGAGGTCGATCAATCAAATGGTGACAAGTGGAATATTGTATCTGAGTAGGTGTGGCAGCACTATGGCACCCTGTAAAATGTACACTTGCCAATGTCTCTCTTTCTTTCTCTTTTTGTTTTTTGTTTTTTGTTTTTTGTTTTTTGTTTTTTTTTGCTTTTTTCTGGGTCTGGGGGAAGGACAAATACAGAGGAGGAAGGATGAAACAGAAAATAATGCCTGAAAACTCAGCTTAGTAATGCTATAGCAACATTAGAAGAGAAAATTTGATTTTCTTCTCTCTTTTTTTTTTTAATCTTTTCTTTTTTGTTCTCGGTGTGATGGGACTGAGAATTAACATTGGCGGCCTCTGCGGCAGACAAGAGCACCAGCGGTTGAAGTAATGGCACCAACCATGGAAGAGGACTTGGCCCCTAAGCTTGAAGCTCTGGCATAACTGGCTGCAGCTCCAGCACCTGATGGAGTGAAGTAAGCTCCATTAAGCAATAGGTCTCCTTCTGATCTCCAATTCCAGTGCTTCCATACATTATTTGATGTTTCGACCCTCTTAGTTACCTGCCAATGTCAAATTTGTAGTCATTTTTTGCCCATCACATCATCATCATTATTATGAGAAATTAACCGATGTGCTTTGGTTTATTACGACTGAAGTAAAAATGAGGTTGGGAGTTCATTCATACACAGCGCAAGCCCAATAAACCATAAAAAAGGTAAAAATTATTGTTAGAAATTAATCTTTAGATAGGATACCTCTTTAGCAAAAGCATTGTTAGGGGCAAGGTATCTGTTTCCTTGGCTATTAATGGTGGGACTGGCACTTCCACCAATGGCATACATTTCCCAGTGTGTGTAGTCATTGTTCACCACATGGAAGTACCCATGCCTACACCTGCAGAGGTAAATGAGTTGGTCCAATCGGAGTTAATAGTCATATGAACCATAAATCTACAATTGATATGAGGTCCAAAATCAAACAAAAGAGATAGGGTACTACTGTCCATTTTTTACCTTGGCATTCTCTGGATAAGACCCTCGCCAAAATGGTTGTAGGCAATTGTTACTTGCATCAGCTTATCTCTTGTATAGGAGTCGCTATGACCCAATAACATAACCTGTTCATTAATCAAGAACACGTCTTTAATACTTGCACATTCTTTTACATTGAAAAATGAAATTAAAGCCTATCAATAAACAAAATCGATGGAAAGGAAAAATTAGTTTACCTCATTGTGGTGGGTGAAGTAGTTGTTGGAAATGGTAATGGCAGTTGACCCCATTATAGCATCAATGAGTCCATCAGCGCAATTAGATAGAGAATTGTGATCGACCCAAATGTGACTAGATCCAAAAATAGAAATCGCATCTCCATCAGCCATTGTCCTCCATCCATAATGAGTGGGTGAGCTACGAACCATGGCATTACCAGTAGGCTTGCAATCATGGATATGGAGACCGTGAATAATGATATTTGTGACAAATTGGATGGTAATGCAAGCTCCATTGGCAATGTGAACATTAGTTCCACGGGCATCAATAGTCTTGAAACTGTTCATAATAAGCTCTTGCTTGAGTGTGATCACCATGTCTCTCTTGAATACAATCCACAAAGGTCTATCTTGAATAACAGCATGGCGTAATGTGCCAGGTTTTGGGTTAACAGGGTCATCGTCACCAGAGTCGGTGACAACATAGTATCTACCATCGCGACCACCAACAGCATTACGTCCAAAACCAATCCCACAATTAGCTAGCCGCTTCCTGTGGAGCTGCCAGTGAGGGTCACATCTCCAACAATCATCAATTGGGTTGCCAGTTACACATGAGAAAAATCCTAAATTCCTCCTTGCGGTGCTGTTGCGTATGCTTCTGGTAATTAATACAAATCACAATCATATAAGACATTGTTGTTGCAATAATTGTTTGTAAAAGCTATAAAAAGATATTAAAAAGCATGATGTCCCACATCAAGAAAGTAGGCCATGTGAAAGTAATGTGACAGATGTGCACGGATATATGTATACGGTCAATACGGAAAAAATTATAAATCATTTTCTGTTCCTACATTTCGCTATACAAAAAGTAAGTGCAAGGAGGTGGGGAAACTAATTCTTTTAGAACTACGCTTGTCGGTGATCAATAAAAATGGGTGGTAGTGTATGTCATTTAATGGTAGCCATATTCAATAACTTGACTAGCTGTTCCAATTCAGCACGAAGCAAGCATGTACTTGCTAGATCAGAAAAGGGTTCCTGCAAGTGTTATGGTATGAAACTGGATCTGAGGTATGTGATTTGGAGGTCATGTCTCTTTACAGGCTGGAGAAGGGGAGCAAAATTTAAGTTGTCTACCCCACATAGCAGGGACAAATAAAGCAATTGGTGAAATTGTTACTATTTCTATTGAATTTGAATGTAATAAAAAGGTGAATCTTCTAATATCTAATAATCTAATAATAATGGTAGAATTTAATACCAAAGAGCTACAAATATCGCAATTCAACAACACTCAGTACTTTGATTAAGGAGGAATCATTGACAGTTTGCCACAATTTGAAGGATCAGAAAAAGGAGCATGCATGGCATCTTTGCCTGAAATGTTTTTCAGATAAAAAGTATAGTAATGTAGTGAGTTATCAACGTGCAATCAGAAGATAGCCTTAAAAAAAGCATTTTTAACTAATATGTTATTTTGGAAAGAAAAAAAAATGCAAAATCAGATACGTCGGTAGAGGAAGTAAAAGCTAATGTACTTAAGAAATAGGTTTTGGATAGAAAGAATAAGAAAAAGACAAGAAAATAAATTAAGTGCGTGATGCGCGGATCTCACGACATGGGCACGTGCATAAGCTGGCAGTAGAATTAAAAGTTAGGGGAGATTCAACAGTAGCGAACATGGTTGAGTCCTCAGAATTACAATAAACACTTGCATTATATATAAATCACTACTGAAAGGATCTTTAGTTACCATATGTACAAGACTGCAGTAACTAACTATACCAGACCAAATAACAGTCGTCGCTAAACCAATTTGGATTTTCACCAATCTAATGAACTGTCTTTCCTTTTCTAATTTCATGTTTGCAATTTTTCTCCAATCCAAAAGATAAAAGATTCCAATAAATCTTTTTATAGATATATGTCTTCTTCTGAGTTTGTACCAAGGAATTCTTAAAAAAAAAAATAAGTAGCTAGACTTGCCCATTTAGGCATTCATTTTTAGAAGCAACAAAAATTAGCAGAATTTATTTATTAGAATTACAAGTTTAAACTAGCAAAAAATTGCGAATAGATGTCATTTAAAATGACCTCAAAAACAATCACCATGTTGACCACTACTGGGCTACTTGGACTGAGGGTTTGACTGGAATTTCAGTCCAAAGAGAGGTGAAAGTGACATGTCAAGAATTGCATTCCTGACCTTGAGGTTTTGTTAGATGGAAGGTAACTGAGAATTAAAGGAAGGTTTTAAATAATAATGAATCATGTGATCCCTGTCTCCCTTCTGACTTCTCAGTCCACAATTGTAAATAAAATAAATAAATTGAAGGAAGTAATTAGTTAATTGAATATTAATTACTAAAAAATTATGAGAATTAATAAAATTAGAGGAACAAAATGAAAAACTCACTCATCAACCATAGATGCTATGTCTTCCGGATCTTCAACAGCATGCTCGTTCCATGCACCACCTGACCTGAACATTTGCATATAAAACGAATTTCAGATGACTAAATTAGCCTGCCAAATTCTAATTATCTGCAACAAAGAAAGAAGAAAAAATAAATCTGACAAGGAAGGTCAACTTAAAAACAGAAAGCACGCAATTGCTTCTAGTTAACTCTTTTCTATTTGGAAGTAGAAAAAAAGAAAAGACTCAATGTAACGAAATTAACGATCAAGATTTTTCCGATCCTGATCTCAACGATCAGGATCCGTTAAAGTATAAAACTGCTCTGTAACTCACCCGTCCGCCATTGTAGAGTTGTCAGAGCTCTGAAAATGTGTCTTTTCGCCCAACCTGATTGCAGAAACATCAAATCAAATCCACGTTAAATAATGTGATCGTAAAATTGATGCAGTTAATGGAGCTTTTTAAGAAATGAAGATAGATACTTAAAGAATGTACCTCGAGTTCAGCTCTGTCGAAGCATTTACAGTGACAAACAGGAGCAGAATAATCAATGTACATATACATAAGCGTCTAAGCGAATAAGGAACCGCCATTTTTGCTCTCTCTGTCTCTGTCTCTGTCTCTGTCACTCACTTATTATGGCTCTGTTTTTGTTGTGTGTACCCTTTGATGTATAGTAAAAAGAATGAAGAAGAAGAAGAAGAGAGAAAGCAATATCTTGAGTCAAATAAAGAGCTCAAGCGAAGCCATGTTTATATAGCCAAAACTACGTAATGAAATTCTAAAAAACTTGCCTTCCTTTTTTTTAATTTATTTTTATTTTTTAATTTTTGATTTTTAACTCAGGTTAAGTCACGTTAACCTCAGAAACTAACCACCTAACCATAACCGCCACTAACTGACTCTTCTCTGCTCGTATTTTGCCCATTTTTACGCTTTAACTCTTCTAATGTTATGTGTGTCGGTCAGTCACGTGCCTCGCCATCTCCCTTCTGACAACTCATTCTCGCTTCTTTACTTTCTCCTCCCTCTCTAACCGGACCACCCCACAACCACGCCACCGCAGTGCCAAGTCACCTTTTTTTTATTTTTTTTTGGAGATCACTAGTCCGTACTCGCCGATTGACGGTGAAATTTATTACTCGCCTTAGCCTTTTGCCACGTAGCCACGTGGCGCAGTTTTAGACTGCTCTAATATTAAAATAAATAAATCACGGTATATTAGAGTGTACGAATTTTGTTTTATGTCATTGGACAGGTGTCCTAATATGAGTACGGTTATAAACGACTGTCCAGTCTCCATGGTTACCGGATCTTCCGGTGATTGCTCTATTATTTTACGAATCCCAAGTAAATGTTTCCCGCGAGTTTTAACTAAATTGATTCCCTCGGAGGAGCTTCATTCCGCGGAGCTTGTCCAAAAACGATGCTGTTTCTACCGTCGTTTTCAAGCAATAGCTATTTTTTTGTACTCAGCGAAGGCAATCGTTACACAATTAAGTGGTATTTTTATTATAAAATATAAGCAAAATTTATTAGACTGATTAGATCGACAATTGAACAACTTCAATCGGTAAAATTGGTAAATAGTATTTTAACAACTGATTCGTTTATTCAATTTTAAAAATATCATTTAATCCTAAAATGAGATAAAAATAGAATGACTGTTTGACATGAAATTAAAATGAGGTAAATTCGTGTTCATTTTTAATGAATAACAAAATCTGGAAATTCAGGACCCAAATGATCATATGTTCAAAAAATTAACCCATATGATTGGACATCCAATTTAGACATTGCCCATAACATGTATGGTCTACATTTGTCGTTCCTAAGTTTGCATTATAAATAAATATATGTGGTTTCTAATTGGTCCACATAATTTCCTTCCTCAATCTACTTTTCTTTCAACTTCTATTAGATAAGTTATAAATTCTTTATATGTAAGATTTTCACTTGTACATTTATTCAAAATTAATCTTTTTGTATATATCCAAACAGAACATTGGACCAGTAGGTCGTTTTTTTTTTTTTTTTTTTTTTTTGGGGGGGGGGGGGGGGGGGGGGGGGTGGGGTGTGGGGGGGGTTCAAATAGAGCATTGATATACCTTTTAATTATAATTAAAAAAGTTCTTGGAACCTTAATTAAGCTAGTAGCTTCATGGAAAGGGTTATTACACAGATGTCTTGGTTACCAACTTCTCACCCCAATGTTTCACCTGATAAGGGCATACTTATTAGAGGTTATAAATTCGGATTGTACCAGGTTAGAGCAAGAAAATTATGATAAATTGTAGATAATTACCTTTAATTTACTAGTTACTTTATGAATAAGAAATAAATTAATAATGGAAATGTTTTTTTTTTTTTTTTTTTGCTTTGATTGCTTTATAAAATAGGTTGCTTTCAATTTATCACTCAGAAAATATGTAGATTTTTCAATATATAAATTGAGTGTTAAGTTAATTACATTCAAGAATTCAGTCACTAAGGATATGATTGAACCCTCAAGAATCAGGTCCCTGCTTTGCTTGTTAAGAATAGGCAAGACAAACTAGCAATCAATGTCAGTGAAATACATAATATGCCAAACAGTCATGAGAATTGGTGTCCCAAGACAGGAGCTGTAATTGCATTCAGCTGAGTAATAATTGTTGTAATCATCAAAGACTAAGGGGTGTAATTACCCTGCTAATTAAAATTTATTAACCCATATAATTCAAATTAAGTTATCAATATAGCTGTAAAATCAACACAAACAAGCTGCAAGAGGAGACTTGTGGTACAACTAATTATATGTTGCATTTGTTGATGTTCACGTCTCACTAATTATCCATGATAGATTTAAGATAGGAACCCACAAAAAAATGAACCAATCCCTTTAGATGCAAGCTATATTGGCTTGACCCACAAAATTCTGGTGTTTTTTTTTTGATGGTCCACTTATTACTCACTTTCATGTGTTTTTCTCCTACATGTGTATTAAAGTGAGGGAAAATCTACAATGTTTTTGTTCCTTTGTAGGCCATGTTTTGCTACCAGAAAGCTGCCTGGTTTCACTCTGTTAAACCTGTATATTAGATCAAAGGAAAATAAAAACCTGCCCTTGAGAACAGTAGCATTAAATTCTGGAGTAGTCTAAGTCTTAATAAGAAATCTTTTCATCACCATTGGCATCAAGATATTGCTTAAATTACCAGTTTAAGTTGTTTGTTTCTCTACTAGTTATTCTCTAATTGGATGAGGATAATGTAAGTATGGTGGACCTATCATTACTTGCATTAGATGGGCTATTCATATGGAAGCAGAATTGGTTTTGATTATTATAGGGTACCCTATACATTACATTTTCCAAACAAAATTTCTTATAATTAAGTCTGGCTTTAGATGGGTTACACTTGCACTCTATTTGGATGCCACTCTTGTTAGGGGAAATGAGTTTTGGTAATCATAGCTTAATCTTTGAGAGGAGAATTTTAATTGAAAGTTATTATTATTTTAGGGGTTTTATAATAATCCTTTAAAGCTTCCATTTTTTAACTCAACCAAATAGGTGGGTGGGTCCATTTTTTGTTCCTTTTTTTTATTTGACCTTCTAATCAAACAGGATAGAGTTATTATAACCATCATTTACTATACTCTCACATGAAGGTTATATATTCAACTTTACTTTATTAAATCTTACTTTATATAATTCTGAGAAACTTTACTCACCTTCCTCCTATATATTTTGCTAAACAGTTGTCACTAAATTTTGATTCCAAGTAATTTAAAACCAGCAAAACTTCCACAAGAATTATTAATGCACCATTAATGCTTAAGTAAAGTTGGCTTAATTAGCATAATAAGAACAATTATTGAGATTTGAGACAGAGTTATCATTTTCAGCAGAGCCTAGAGAAAAAGGAGAGAGAGAGAGAGTGGCATTTGGACTTTTTAAGCTATTTCTTTTGGTTCTTGAAAGGTGCTACTAATATATTTGTTACAAGTGGTTTCATGATGATTTTTGGGAATATTTGCATTCTAACCTTTTTTTCAAGTTTTGTCAAGAAACACAATAAGTTTTTTTCAAGTCATTGCCTTAAGATATTGTTTGATAGCATTGTTGCTATCCCTTAATGGTGCTGCTGTCAACTCCATTTTTATATGTTACTACTCATGTGTTTCTCCATTTTCATTTGATATAGTACACCATTTTCTCTACTTATTGTCAAACTCCTCTTCATTTGATCTCTGAAAAAGTAAATTAGTGCAAAATGAAATGTATTTTTTCCCCTGTCAAAAGTAGAATTTATCTTATTTATCATAGTATTGGAAGATATTTTTCTTCCATAGATTCAGGTCGATAAAAGATACATCTTTCATATATGTAACTAAAATAAGAAAAATTAGAAAATGAATTTATATATATCTCATTTTTATGATATATGTATATATATTGATAATATACAAATTGAGACAATGCGTAAAATAGAAATAGTTATTTCATCTTCGGCCTATTACCATAGACGAGGTTGGAATTTTTTACGAGGCTCGGAAGGCGGATGATTTTTTTATCGGAATGGATTAAATTTTCTCATTATCTATATTAACAAATTTGTAGTTTAAGAACCTTAATTGCTTAACATGATTTAAAAGTAATTTGTTCAAATTAATAGTATTGTTAAGGGACTTCTAGCACTTTGGCATTTCAGAATTAGTTAAAAAGGTTAACAAACTTGGTTTTATTTCCTTAATTCGAGTGTTTTATCTTCAAAATTGTCCAACTGCAACCCCCTCTCCTCTCTAATTATGCTTTATATTTGAAGTATCTCTTTAATAGCTTTTCATATTCATTTTGTTAAGTGCCAAGTTGTCTTATCTGTTTTATTATCAAATCGTTAATTACTTCAGACATGTAATAATATTATAGTATAATGTTAAATGAATAACAATAGATATATAATTGTTGGATAAATTTTTCATAATGTAGTATAAGAAATAAATATATATATAAAATTCCGTGTGATCAAGATTTTATACATGGCTCAAAGATTGCATATCTGGCATGGAAAATGACTTTGGATTTCACATTTTTTAATTCTTTCTTTCTAATTTTTAAAATTTTAATGCTAAATAAAAATAGTTTAATGAAACTAGGTATCTGTTCCATCACTTTCCTACTTTTCAATATGTATACTTCACTTTCTTTTTTCTTTCTCTTTAAACATTAAAATTATAAGACTCTTGTTTCCCAAGGGTTAATTCACCATCCTTTTGTTTCACCACAGTCCCCAATTCTTAATTCTGAGAAGAAATATATGCTTTTGAAGGATGAAATTATCTTACAACATTGAGAATTAGGGAGTATAATGCAATTATAATTTATGTTTTCAGGGATTAAATTGTAGGCAAACTTAAATGTCAAGGACTGAGGTATAAAGAATTTATTTTTACTTTTATAAACAATGAATAAACAACTGTTTTAGAATTTATTCGAGTTAAAATAAACAAGACAGAACTAAATTATATCAAATTTAAATTTAATTATTTTTACTTAAATCCGGTTCCAGACGAACGGAAAATATTTAAGCCTTTTAAACAGATATAACAAAACAAGGACTGAAATATGCTTTGCCCTCTTTCTATAACAAAAGGAAAAAAAAGAAGAATTAATTAATTAATTAATATAAAAGGCCAAGCAGTAAATGTAAAATGATGATGCATCTTATTTTATTTGTTTAAGGTGGAAGACTGAAATGGGTCTCGTCGTTAATCCAGAAATGGTAGGACCCGATTGAAAGGTGATGCACATGGCACTACTTTGCACGGATCCGTAGAAAAATCAACCCAAAACGGCACAACATATGCCTTATGTTTATGTCAAGGGGTGAACGGTGAGGTTGACAACGTACATTTACTTTGTTAAATCCCCTAAGTGATTAATTAAAAAAAGAAGAAGCCATAAATGAGTTTGGGCATGAATTAGTTGGAAATTTAATACTACGATTTCCTATTTGAGTCTAAAATCTTGGATGGTCCCTATCCATCTATTCTAATTATATAAACCGCTAGTCAAATATTAAATATCTATTAATTATTACAAAATATTTAAAATATAAAAACTATATTAGAAGGCAATCGAAATTATCAAGAATTCAACTTCTTTTCTTTTGCACTAAAAGATAAACACATCATCACAATCAATATAATACATATATATAAGAAAGGGTAAGAAAAATCATTTTTTAATAGCAAAATTTGAGTGGACCATGTGGCAAGCAAAGCTTGGACCACTATACAGAACAATCTCAACAAGAACACAGCAGCCTAACAAATGGTGAAGATGGTACATAGCCCCCAAATTCCTGCCTGAGGCTTGTTTATATGACAAGTAATAAAATTATGAATGGCATTTTCTATATATATATATATATATATATATATATAGTGTTGATGCCAATTAGTCAAACATCTTATTCTATTCCTTGATTTATTTTTCACTTATTTAAAGTTTACGTTTCAGACCAACTTCCCCTCTTATCAAATTGAACCAAAATTAATAAAGCGCTGAATTTATATACTAAATTTGGATAATGGGTATTTAGAATTAAATCCCATTTGGCCAATTGGGTTTTGAAGAGGTTAGCAGCAGCAGGGTTGGCTTTTAGGTGTGTGTCTCAATGTGTTCACATGGCTACTCACCGCCAATTAAGGCACCAATTTTTATTTTTATTTTTTAAAATTCATCTTCTTTCCATCTCTATTTCCTGCTTAATTCACGGCATTCTTTACTATTTGCTCTAACATATACGACCTTCTAATCCCCTTTTACTTGAATATATTCTACCAACTTGTTATGAAGATAATCTACACTTTATGTCCAAAAAAACATTTCTTCACATGTTATAATCATGAATTACAACATTAGCAGCTTGGATTTACTTCTTATTTCATCATAATTTCCAAATCTAATACCATTAATCATTCAGAAAACACTTTTGCGCATGAACCCACATATTAAATATACTTTTATATTTGTCCAAAACGTAAAATTAAATAAGACACACACATGACAATTTTTATTGTAAGTTGAAATTTGTAGATTAATCTTCCCTCTAATTCTGAAGTGACAAGTGACATTGAGCAACTAAGGCAGGTGGGTGGGGGGGACTTTGGTATGAATGGGTAGTGGCAATGATAGTAAAGTAGGTTAGTCTTTTCATTCATCAACTACTGATAAGTAAGTAGACGGGTTAATTGCTTCTCCACATAACCAAAAGAGCAACCATTATTATTAACTTGCCACAAATAACAAGCACATAGTAAGTGCTTGTCCCTTTTTCCACTATATATGATAAAAGTTGTCTTTGCAAGAAAAGGGGGAAACTAGCTACTAATTAACATTAAAACAACCAAAACTATTCCATTTTACTTGTAGTGTTTGGTAAGAGAGAAAACAATAAACAAATAAATAAATAAATAAATTAAGACCTGGCTTTGGTTAGGCCAGCAAGTTCAAAAAGAAAGTTTCACATGCAACCTTTTTGACAAAGGAAACAACAGTTGGTTCAATTTTCCCAACCACATATGGTTTCCACTCTATCCATCCTTATCAAATTTTATTATTTTTTTTAAAAGAAAAAGAAAATCTGAAAACGGAGTCTTTGTTTCACAATCAAAATCGAATTGGGAAATTGTGTAAAAGAGAAAGAAAGACCATTCTTGGGTTGGGAATTGACTGCCCCTGAGATACTGTCTTAGTGACATTAGGTTGGTTTGCAATTAGTTAGTCAAGGAATTAATTTAATTTCATTATATATTGTTTTACTAACTACAGCCTAACTTAACTGCTTGAGTCAACAAACATGTTGCATGTTTCTAACATGTCTTAGTGTTACCTCAATAACTCATTCCATATGCCAAAGTCTATTTGATTGCCCTTTTGATAGCAATGAAAACCCACCCCAAACTCTATTCTTTCTATACCCATTTCTTTTTTTTTCCTTTTCATAATTGCAATAAATTGGAAGATCCTAATGAATTGGACACTATTATATCATGATTTTTAGTTCATCAAGAAACTTTGTAGGTTTACAGATATTCTACTAATAACAAGTCAATCAGCATATTTCAATTAACATATTTATAAGAAAATACATCAAAAATATTTTAATTTTGTTTCTATCCGTTTTACTCAATTATTGTATATAATATCCATGCTAACTGAAGTAAGAATCTGGTCCTTGATCACCTTTTTTTCATTATTTCGTTTTTCTTTTTCTTTTTGTATAATTTTACCTATTATACCTGCTGTTATAGCGTTATAAACTATATTGTTAAAATTTATTGATCGAATTTCTAAAAACTAACGTCACATTCATTTTGTGTTCTCATGCTTCATTTACAACTAATTTTCACAAAAACAATGCTAAAAGTCAATTGAAATTGAGGTCGGCGAAAATTATATATATTTTAAAATATATATAACTTGATTTATTTCTATGATGAAAACCATATATATAATTATGCACATTAGAATCATGAAATTAAAATGTACAATCATTAATTTCAATGAAGAGATCATAAATGAGTTAGCAAGTGGAACACTTGGGCAAGGCAACATATCGTGGTCTCCATTCATGTGAAGGTGATAATTTTGTAGAACAATGAGATAAACTAGCATCATCATATAGAAAAATCAGCCATAGCACAAACCCATTTAGCGTGACCCAATAGCTTAATTAAGCATATATATATATGCACCTTATGGAAGAAAGCTCATCAAACAGAGAGCCAACACAACGGATTTATAAATTCTTTAGTAAATACAATCTGTTTATTATGTTATCTTTTTTATTATAAAATTACAACGAATTATTATTAAAAAGTGTTTTGAAAACATATTTTTAAATTTAAGGTAATAAAATAAAATTATTAAAACTATTAAATTTAAAATTTAATTGATAAAGCTTTGATTTTCTCGAACAGTTCCGGTCTCCAATCTTAGACTATATAAATTGGATTAATTAGATCATAAAATAAAAAAAGAAAAAGTAGAATAAAAAGTTATCCAAAAAGAAGAAAAGGATTCTTGGACAAATTCTTGTTTCCCTAATTTATTAGGAGCTCTTATGTCAAAATTCAGGAGTAATTGAGCATTTACTTAATTTGGTCAAAATTTGGCTGAACACAAATGGAAATGGATGAAGATGTTGACGACCAATAACGTGAATTTTTTGGACCATTTAGCCTCAACTCGTCATGGCTACGATTGTGGCCACTGAACTTTATAAAAATGTTAGACTTGCTAGTCAATGATTATGGCAGATTGACCTCATCCCTTCAACACTTCTTTAGCCATGTAATTCAGGTCAACCAAAATTGCTATGTCACCTGTTAAGAAAGAAAAAAAAAAAGAAGACTCTAATTGCAAATTTAGTCATGATTTTATTTTTTAGCTCTTTATAGATTTAATATATGTTTATCTCGCAGAAAATTTTAGAAAAAATTTAAACTTAAATGTGATTAAATTTATAATTATGCTAGAAATGCAAATATATGTGTGTGTGAATGGCATCGTCGACAAAAGAGAACATTGATCTGCTTTCTATATTTCTTTACGGAAAAAGGACATAGTAAATAATCTGTCTATAACGACTATTTATATTAACGTATTTCATACTTTACCTTAAATGTTAACTATTCATTTATCCGTATATTATACGACCGTTATCATTATTTTAATTATAAAATCAAATTTATAGATATAATTTAATAATTTTTTTGATAGTTAATACTGAATAATAATACTTTAAAAATGATAGAAAACTAATTATTTTTAAATATATATTTTTTTAAAATTTTATTAGTGAAATAAGATAAAAATAATTTCTAAAATATTTACTTATTAATTCTAATATTATATAAATTATCAATATAATTGATATTGCTATTTCTTAGAATTAAAAATTATTATATAATTAAAATTATTTTATTAGTGAATATAATATTTAAAAATATTATTTTTTATATTTAGAATCATTATTTAATTAGAGAACTAATTTATTAATTAATAAAATATTAAAATATAATCAGTATGATATTTTTTAGAATAATCATATTATCTAATTAGAAAATTAATCATTATCTAATTAAAAATTTATTTTATTATTATATATTATTATTTTAGAATTAGAAATGTAACTTATCAAAAAAAATAAAATCATAAAATAATGTGATTATAAATTTAATTCAAGTAGAATAATGGCCCAATAAAAACAACTTTTAACAAGTTGTGTTTGAAATCTTTTACAGCAAAAAAGATTTTGTAGGCAATAGAAAGAAACAACATGAAATCTTTCCTATTGGAGATGATTCCAATGGCTTATTAGAAAATAAAATTAGTGTGCTCCGGAATTCAGTTCAATTTAAATTATAACAATAACAATAACAGTCATGCATATTGTTTAGAAATTTTTCATCTTAAATAACAACCAATAAGAATATGATACCACTTAAATATGTCTAAGACAAAACATATCGATATTAATAAATATATATAAAATCAAAATAGATTTAATATTTTTCTTGGTACGTGGGGATGAGAATTGGGAAATTTTCTGCAATATTCTTTTTATCTATAAATGAACCCATTTAATGTCCCTTTTCTTTGTGCAAATACTATCCATTCACAAAAATCTAATAAATTTATGGAATTCGAAGATATTCCCAATTTTATAAATAAGTATTTTAATTTTTTTTCTATGACATGATAAATAATTTTAAAATATTAAGACTCTATTGGGTTTTCTTTATTAATATATTTTATGTTATTATTTATAGTATTAGAAATAATCGGGCAACAAGCCAAATAGAACTAATAGATTATCATATTTGTAGGAAATATATTGACTTAATGAAAATACTAATAATGTCTTCTTTAATAAGTGTTTCTCAGAATTCAGCCTCAAAAAAGAAAAAAGGATTAAAAATAAAAACAAAAGTATCTTCTTGGTGTTTATATTTATAGTTTCTAAATAAAAAAACCTTATTGGCAAAGAAATTAGTCCTTGGAGCACGTTGGTTTGAGGGCATAGCATGTGACTGATAAACTAATTAATTAAGATTCTTTAAATTATTTTCACATGGCTTATAGGCACAAATTACAAATACATACACAAATGTCAAGAATCTAATAGCTTGTTAAGGACAGCTAAATCTTATTTATTCGTCCTTAATCATCCCTTTTCCACCTCAATAACAAAACAGCTTCAGAATATTCTCATTATCTCTCTACGTGTCAGGACCTAAACAAACACTTCTTTCCATCCTTTCTTTTCTCCCTGCACAAATTCATCCTTTAATAATTAAGTTCTCAACCAAACCCATTCGTCAGTGTCCCTAACCATGATTGTTTGTGCACTAAGACAAGCCAAGAACTTAGGTTTTTGGGCAACAGCTTTCTACATGTTTTCATTGGCTTGCATGCCTCCGGAATATTCGGGCAAGGGACATATATAAATTAAGTGAAGCAATGGCGCAGTCCATATATAAAGGAAGAACATCCTCGTATGATTGGAGGATTAAGTACAACACATTATCCTTAAAACCATATGTATTTACGTAGGCTCACTAAATTAGACCCATGGTCACATGGTAGTTGGACTTGGACCACATTATCTATATGGAAAATTTCTTTTTGATGGTTCTCCTTTCTTCCGTACCCAGCTACAAATCAACGTTTGACAAGCAAATGTATCAACAAGTTTACAAGTTTAATCGTAGATTTTGCAGTGTTGGTGATGTTGGAATGGAATCTCCCCCTCCATTATACTGTTACTAGGAATATTTTATTATTTTATAACCAGTAAATTGAGAAGAGCACTATTTGTTATTAAAAAAATTCTTATTTGAATTTGATATATGTTTGTATTTATATCAAATTATAGGTAATTGATACATATCCATTAATTTTAAATAATAAAATACGCGTCGATCATTTAATACCAAAGTATACAATATTCATCCATATCTATTGATCTTTTATTATTTGTGATATATACATTAAATATAAGTGTAAATTTCTTTTATTATATGGTTTATATTTCAGCAATGAACTTTTTAATATTTAAAAAAATAGTTAAATATTATTTTCTACATACGCTAATAGCAGTAAATTGCTATATATATGTGTGATTAGTCTTTTTCAAAAAGATATGCAATTAAATTTCCTTTTTTGTTCACAAAAATAAAAGGGAAAGAAATTAGGGTTTAGACTAAATAAACGTGATGGGTTGTTATTGTCAAGTCACACCCTGGTTTGTTCTGTCAATAAAAAGGCAATAATAAATGGCATGACATGCATGCATGTTTAGCCATAAATTCATATCATGTTTATTCTAATATATAAGGAAAACCCCATATCTAGCCCCTGTACCTTCACAATTTTTTCAGATTGACCCCTTACACTTCCAATTGGTGATATTGAAACCTTATCTTATTGATCTGGTCAAAAGTTAGTCCTTCTGTTAAGGCACTGTAGAATGTGAACTATACGCACTGTTAACTGACACTGTTAAGAAATTCGAAATGGCATGCTAAGGAAAATGAGTCCATGTGTCTAATATGAGTTCATTTATTAAAATATAAAAAAAAACATCCAATTTGGATTTCCCAATTTCCCTAATCCCTAATTTCTAACTTCTTTCTTCGATACATGTAAATCCCTAATCTGCCAAGCTTCATCTATCAGTAAGAATCTTAGCTCGAAAACTGCTTGTTTGTCTTTAGCATTGTAGGTAAGTTGAGATACATTGAGCATAGAAAGAATACTTTAAAGAAGTCTGACTCTTGCAGTCAGTGGTGGACCTTCGAGCTTGTTTCGGGTAAGTGGTGTTTACTTTATTCTAAGGCGTTGCATTGTCTCTTTCTGTTTGAAATTTGTGTTATGTGGTCCCTTATTCTTCATTTTTTTGTGGTTAGGTATTTTTAAATGCACCTAAACTGTTAAAGCATGTGCACTTTTGTTTTGTAATGGTTTTCTATAATTTTGTTTTGCATCTCATTAAATTTATAACTTTGCTTAGGTATGGCAGACATTAGAGTTGACTTGGTCATTCATCATGGTGGTTCGATACTTAGGGCAAATCAAAAAAATACGTTGGAGGTAAGAATCAGACAATGGAGTATGACTGGGATACTAATTTACTTTCATTTCCTAATATGATGTCCTATGTTGTTTTAATAAAAGTTAGCTAACTTTTTTTTCATTTATAAGGTGAAAAGAAGGAACAAGGCAAAGAAATAGAAGATTGAGTCACATAGTACAAAACAACCTAGCAGATCGGGAGTTTTGGATAGCGCTGAGCTAATCAAGAAATTCTCAATAAGAAAAAACAGTAAAGGAAAATGAGTAGCAAATTCAACTGTAGATGCCAAGGGGAAGGGGGTTGATACATATATGTCAAGTTTTGACATGTTTAGAATGCAGAGGTCATGTTTAGATGCATTCTTCACTTCATCTCCAAACTTTTTTTGCGCTACTAAGGAGATGGTGTAGTCAAGTATTCAACTAGTTTATATCAATGCTCCTGTTAACAGAGAAAGACAACACTCTTCACAACCATCAAGGACTGAGAAAGGCAATGCAGGAGAAGGTTGTAAGGACGGGTGCTGCATCTCTATAGATATAACAGTATACTAGCCACTTGTTAATTTGTTATTGTTTTGTATTTAGTATAATAATAATGTTTCCTATTTTGTGGACTATCAATGAAAATCCTAGACACTTGTATGGTGGGTACAAGAATAAAGGCCAAAGCAATAATGGGAAAGCTGAAAAAAGTATCTCAAAAGCCTCAAAAAGCTCACAGATAAGTACTACTGTTTCATTAATCTTAACTAGGGATTACTTGGATGCTACTTTTAAAGCTAGAGGACTACAATGGAATGGCACTCCTGCAATCTCTCTAAGTCAACTGCAAGCTAAAAGAAACAATAGATCCTCCAATCTAACAGATAAGCCCATATAAAAATCCTGAAGTTATTTAATATTTTTTTGATGAATATTGTAATGAAGTTACATGCTACTTTTACAGTTGTTTTATCACATGAAGTTAGATTGTTGCCACATGGACTGCAATGGAATGGCACTCCTATAGATGGCATCTTTTGTTACATGCTATTTTTACAATTGTTTTGTTACACTTTGAGGATACTGCATCTGAAACTTTAGAACTTGGGAATGATGTCCTGAGTTTCTTTTGTTAATTGCAATGTTCTATTTTGATCCATTGTTATCTATTGCATTACCTTTGACTCAATTCATATATACCAATTTTGCACATGATTTCATTCAGGTATAAAATAAATAATCAATTTGATATAAGAAATAGGTAAAATAAGGTGAATTAGATTGCATTTAAGTAGCCAAAACAAATACATACCATAGTTTTACAACTTCATAATGCTAGCAACAAAAGTAAAATTAAGACGGCATAGTATTACAACTTCATATGCTAGCTTTACAACGGTACAAACTTAAAACAATAATGCTAGCAACAATAACCCCACATTTCCTTTATTGCTCCAGCTGCTTTAGTTTTCCATTACTCCCATCGAGTTTCTCCTTCAGTAAGTTAATCTTCATATACATAAGCCCCATCTATTCTTTTAGCACTTGATTCTCGACTTTAAAAGCATTACTTGTTTCCTTCATTGCTTCTAACTCTGTCTTAATAGCCAGAATCTCCTCCAGCCCAGCATCATTAATAGCATCGTCTTCACCTGCTTGAATTAAAGCTTCATTCCTTTCACTCATTAGTTCATTAACCAAACGCCTCAACCCATTCACATAAATCAACTGGCTTTCAGTGTACTCCATGTCATACCATTGAAAGACGTTACATTCTTGACCCTGCATCTCATAACAAAAAGAGACACAACTCATATTTAGCTCAATAAAGCTTCACTATACATGAAAAAATATAAAAAACACTAAAACCATAAAACACACTGACGTTTGCACAAGAACACCTGTAGAATCTTCTTCTGGGGTTACGATCACTCCTAGACGTGGCAGTATTGCTCGATTTCCACACCCGCAAGTAGGTTCACCTGCATCTGCATCTCCTTCCATAGCAGCGATAACTTCGACAAAGAAATAATGGAAATAATAAACCCTAGACAAGAGAGAAACAATAAATAAAAAAAAAGGAGCTGATGTGGACTGCTTGACATGGAGATGGCGACCTGTCTTCTTTTCTGACATCAATATGTGACTTTGCGTTTATTACTAATATGAAAGTCTGATGGGGATTTCAGCTAATGAAATTCCAAGCCGTTTATACGTGCCTTAACATAAGGACTAACTTTTGATCAAATCAATAATACAAGGTTTTAATGTCACTAATTGAAAGTGCAAGGGGTCAATCCGAAAAAATATAAAAGTACAGGGGGCCAGATATGGGTTTCTCCAATATATAAATGGTCCAATGATGATTAAAAATCCTAGAATTATTTGGAACACTGAAATTTTCATGTTATTTGCTATATATAATTATTCAAATATGCTGACAAGAAATTTATGTAATCAGAGAATTTTAACGATTAATTACTACTCTTGGCATAAAAAGAAGATACAAATCACTGTACAGTTTGATATACAATTAGTACGTTTCACAAAATAAAAATAAAAACAAACAGAAATATATAATCGAAATTCATAACTTTATATAATCATATCATGACCTCGATTAAGAAATAATAGGTCATATAGTCTAATTTTCATTTCATTTTATCTATTTCTTCTTCTTTCTTTACGTGTTAATTGCGTGTGTGTTTTTCTTTATCATTCCTGTTAATTATCTTTTTTACCTTCAAATTGGCAACTTCAATATTATTGAGCTAACTTTATTGGTTTTACTTTGTGTAGTTGATATAATTGAAATTTTATATAACTGGACAGGAAAGTTCTTCTTTTTAAAAAAAAAAAAAATACTCCAATTTTATATTGGAATAACACTATTCAGTTTAGTCTCTATATTATTTTCTACCAAACCAAAAAAGAACTTTATTATAATCTTTATTTCGTGACAGCATCTAATTTTACAATAACAAATATTTTGAAAAAAAGAAGTATCTTACATAATTTATATATGTTGACAGGAATATTTAGATTCTTCTGCTACATGAGTCAGAAACAGATGACTGTGAAGTTAGAGGGAAAAGAATGAAGACATTTAGGGTTAGGGGCTGTTTAGGAAAGAAAAGAAATCACCAATCATACATTAGTTAGTTAGAGAGCAGAAGTAATTGATGCCATGAACATTGCAATCAATCTCTCTGCATCCTATTCCGTTTTCTTTTCACTTTCTATGTGCCTGAGGCATCAACCAAACCAAACCAAGCCTAGCCGATCTTTAATAATTCAATGCTAATAAGTCTGAATTATTTCCAGTTTTGAATTTAATTTAAACTTTTGAGATTTTTTATTTATTTAATAATATAATTTATTATGTTTATTGAGTTATTAATATCAAACATTTAAATGTTTATACAAGTTGACTATAAAGTATAATAAAAAAATAAAGAAAAGATTTACAGATTAGTTTGTATAAATTGTTTATCGAATCTATTAATAAGTCCATCAATGAGTCTATAAATGAGCCATCACATAAATTCATAAATCAAATATTAATAAATTTGACCTTAATTTATTAATAATAACGGGTTTCTATTCCCTAAATGAAGCGAGCTTTTAATAAATCGAACTCTGAATAGTCTACAGAATGCTTAATTTATTGACAGCCCTGCACTCTTTGAACACAATGACTGTACAGAAGAGAGAAAAAAGAAAAAAACAGAAATTGGCGCCCGAAAATCCAAAATCCATGTCTGTCTCTCTGTCAAAAGTACAACTCAAATCCAATAACGTTAGCTAAAAAAGGATCATGTGTATATGTTTGTGGAATGTCCTCTCTATGCTTACTACCAAACTCAACGCCAGCTTTCTATTGCATTATGAGTTCAACAATTAATAAGACCCCTTATCTCTCTCCCTCAATTATATGTCTCCTTCTACAGTACACTTCACCTTTTTTAATTCTATACTTAATTATTTAAGTTATTTGTTGTTTGGCAATCCAATTATCCTTTGAAATGAAAAAATGATGCGCATACTTCTTTAATGTTTAATTAGTATAATCTCAATGAAGTGCAATTAATCATGTCATTAACCCCTTATTTGAATTGAGAAAAAAAATAAGAAAGGAAAGAAAAATTACTATTTTAGATTCAGAGGAAAAATAATAATAATTTCTTTAAAATTTCTTATTTTTTAAGAATTTACATCATAAACGGATAGAGTCGGGTTGATACAATTCAACCCAACACGTACTATTTAATGAGTTATAACGGTTTCATGGGTCGACCTATTATATAATTTGTTTTAATTAGTAGTAAACAAATCAACTTGTTTACCGTTACCGAACCTCTAACATAACATGGAAACTTTTCGTATTTTGATGAACAGTGGTAATATGTAATCACCTCTTTTACACCCCTAATGTGAAAAAGAATGAAGAACTTTCCTAAACTGTGTTAGAAATAACTCTTCAATTTGTCGATTCCGGAACAGTTATCTTCTCAAATTGACAATTAATTTGGCACTCTCAGTACATATGAAGAAGCGAAAAAGAAAAAGGACACAATATTATTTACCCAAATTAATACTCAAACTGCACTGACCCATTCAAGTCTACAAGTGTTTCATTCAAGCTTTTAGCTCTCAATTCCTTTTCATTTACTTCCAGGATCCACTTTCTAACTATCCGCTATTTTAACTAAACTTATCCAATTAATTAACTAACTAAATAAAATTTTAATTTATTAATGAGCTTGGACCAATGGACCATACTAAAATTAAAATCGGATGCAAACAAATATTATCACATTAATTTTTTGAAACCTTCCCATTTGAAATTATTAAAAATGTCACATTTATGACTGGGGTGGGATACACTCTTAGTTATGTTCATTGTAGGCCTTTAATTGCATTTGATATCTGTAAGGTGGAATTTGGCAGGCTTTGAACTTGGAATACCTCTTGTCAAATAGTAAGTGTACCTTGTTTTATGAAAGGGAGATTGGACAAGTATTAATACGGCCAAAAGGCTCAAAACAGGACATGCATAAGTAAGATCAATATAAGTTTTGATACTAAGACCCTAAACTTAAATTCCCCCTAATGGGCAAAAAGATTTAAATAAAACCTGTTGGAAGCCAAGGCCTAGAACCCACTACACTCGCGCTCTAATGGCCTGCAAATGAAAGAAAATCTCAAACGGATCCTCTGAAGACTGAACCTTATTGTAGCGACGCCAGTCGGCAGGAACCCCATCACAAACGTATTGCGCTTAGATTCAAAGCTTATGAGAGAGATTATACTACCAGGCGTCCACAAGAAATCCTCACCTTTAGGTTTATCATTGTCCAATGAAAAGGACATGAACCGCAACTAAGCCCACCATCAATCAGAGCTATCTTCTTTTGATAGCTTCACAGGCACCAAATCCAGGATTTGGACACTCACAATGAAACCACAGAAATCAAATACTCTTAAACGGCTGTCTTTTGGTCAAAATACCAGTTGTTTCCCTTCGCTCTCACCATTCATTGTCAATAGACAACGTCCCAAAAGGACACCTGGCGATGAAGCTGTCGGACCATGTCGAAACAAAAAGAAGCTGACCCATAACAACCATTGCAGCATCCAACATAGACGCTATAAAAATTCCTAAAAAAGAGACTAATGCCATAAGGCTAAAACAAACCATAGATAGAGATATAAAAACAAAATAAACACAATATTAAGGGTTCGGTGGCAAATGCCACAAAAAACTATCACAAATTGAATACTTAAGAAGTAGATATTGTAGATGGTCCCTCAAAGATTTTTAAAAAGAAAAGAAAGATTCTTAAAAGTTCTATGAATTCTGGAACCTCCAATCCCTGATTGAGAAGAAAGTATTAATTATGAGTTAAGGTTTTTAGAGGTTTTTATAAATTCTCAAACCCTTCAAATTTCAACCACCAAATCATAGGTTGAGGAGATTTAAGTATAAAAACTCCAAATTACTTTGAAATTTTTTATTCACAATCCATTTCTTTCCAAACAAAGTAAGATTAAAAACTCTACTGTTCTCTCTAAGACATTAGCTCATTTACTTTATAAAACCTTACTTTATCTTTATTTTTGCTAAACATACTATAAGTGTAACTTGATAATTGGTCAACAAATCAGATATCAACAAAGATTCCCTTAGTTGATTGGAGGGTTGAAATATCTACAAAAAAATTTTAACTGACCCAAATTCTAAAATATCTACAAAATAGATTAGAATAGTACCGAACGGGATTTTTCAGCCATTCATTTTGATGGTTAAGTTAATAAAAAAATTAAAACTGTTGAAAAGTATCTAGTTGAGAAGATTGTATGCACTTGATGTATTGTGCCTCAACCTTTTAAATAGAATCTGGAAGTCTCTTAGTCCTACTAGAGCCGAAATGGTCAGCAAGTATGATGGTTTTAATAATGATTCTGTACGCATTTCATGTGTATCTCATTGGTAACTATATATAAAAACTCCTAATCCTACTAAGATTAGCCTTCCTAATCGTATTTTAGTAACCTTAGTCTGGTTAAATTATTTAGTTAGAATCTCACCCTGATCTGTCTTCCGAACTCTCACTTCTACTAAGATTTAGACTTGGTTAATCAATGTATTTTTTGCATATTCCTATTCGATATATGATACTCGATTATCAGAATCTAATTATAGAATTGGTCATTAAGTAAATACCTTGAAATCTTAATAATGAATGTCAAAATTGCACTTGTTTTTGTTGCGGTTAGCTTTGTTTAATTATTCACTAATCTTGATGGAGTCAAATATAGATCTCCAATTCAACTTAAGGTGGACTATTTATGTCAAAATTAAAGTATTTTCTAAGACAATATTATTATACAAAAACGATTACTGTTAAGAGTGAGAGTTCTCAGATTCGAATTCTCTCATCATGAAGACCAACTTTTGGCCCTCTCTTCTTGGGTATTCTCCCTCCTTGATATGAAAAGAAAAAAAAAGTTTTGGTTTTTCTCTTTTCGTTCTTTTGAGCTGTGCATTCCGTACTCCGATTTAGTTATTTTCTAAATGAGTACTGCTGCACAAAACGAATAATTTAAACGAAATTCAGGCTTGGCAAAACAGTTGGCAGAGAAAGATTATGAAAAAGCTAACTTAATATACATGACATGGCATGTAACTAAATAAAAGTATTATCAATGAAAGCAATTCATGTGTTTCATTATGTAAAGAGTAGCATTTTTCAATCTTCTTGAATTTAGATTCTATTAATAAGAATATCTGCTTTACTATCTAATCCTCTAAATCTAAAACTCCAATTCTTTTAATTATTTTTTTGAATAATCATTCTTTAGAGTTAAATACTCAAATTAGGGATAATCATAAAATGCACCCAAGGTTCTTTTTTTAATTTTGCACTTGCATCCTTTCTTGTTTTTCTGCTATGCATTTGCATCCCTCTATTCTGAATCCCTTTTGTTAGAATTATCCTTCTAGCCATGCTCTATTAGTTTAAGAGCTAAATTGTTTTATTATCCAAATTAGATCGTACCAACTCGTTAAGAATGATTATGCATCCTAATAAATATAATATAATTGAATATTAGGATATAGCCGCTTTATTCTCGACAACTTTTCGTCGTTTTATTTGATTATTTTATTATGTGAACTTTTTTTTATATTATTTAAATTCTTATAAATAAATTTTATAGAACACAATTTTTTATTAAATTTCTCGGTTATCAAGAATTACTCAACATTACTAGTTGTTCAGTTACATCAATAATCCCTCACCAATAAGGGCGGAGTATTTATACTCCATCATCACAGCAGATTATTGACATTGAGATTTTCAGCTCAGAAATAATGCACCATGGTTGTGAAAGAATAATAACATTATATAATGAGGGTATTTTCTTAGCTATTGCTCAGAAGGAAAGGTAGAAGAAACTCTCATTTAATGAATGAGAAAACATGCAATGAATCAGAACCTATTGCGAAAACATCAAACATGATAGTATCAGTATGTTTGCTGGATAGCAATTCTATCCTTTATTGTTCAGAACTATATCCTGACTTATTACAGACCTTTTATAGTTCAGCTTCTATCTCAGCTCCTTCTCTCTCTCTCTCTCTCTCTCTCTCTCTCTCTCTCTCTTTTTATCTTTACTTTTTCTTATAACCACTTGACGATTATAATGGTTCAAGAGGTGACCCATCTTCTCAGATTACATTTTCAAAAGGTGCACTTCTTCCCATTTTCAGTATTAGCATATGCCATGTTGCTACATTTTCACTTGAAAAGCATTGCGACTTGAGGCACCAGTCTTTGTCCATTTGCATACTTTACGTTTTTCTTTTTTCCTATTCTTCTAAAATCTCACAGTTCTGAAAATGATATTGGTATCTATCAAATTATACCTAGCAAGCAGAGGCAGAAGGACCCGGTAGTTTAGAAAAAGATGAAAAATAAAATTATTTATTTTTACACTTGTCGATTTACTCCATCTATAATTTATATATATTTTTTAAATTATAACGAATAATATAAAAATTATCATTACAAGAATATTACTTAGTCTAGCCTAGATGCCATAACGTACTTCAGGGAGCAAAGACTCTAATAATATTGTATTTGGTATTTACTTGGCAAACTTAATCTTTAATTTCCAAGAAGCACTGTATAATAGGGGTAGTCATTCTCTTACACTCAAACTTAAAATTTCTTACTCCAAAAAACAAACGTTCTTACCGCGTGAGTTAGACTTGCTGTAATATTATTGCTAATTATTCTTGTAGAATTTATGACATAATATATCAAATCCAACTTAATATTAACGTCAGAAGCTTTTAACACTGGCATATCCATATATACACTCTTGTCAAACAAAATTCAGAGATAGAATTCATTTTCATTCTTAAATTGAATTTGTAATAGAATCCATGTGCAATGAATTTTCATTTTATGTACTATATAATAAAATATAGAACTCATTTTAAATGAGATAAATTTTATATTAAATATGATTGTTGACTTAGTTATGATAATCTCATTATTTGATAAATTGAAATTTTTATTTTTAAGGCGAATTAGATTTGCAAATAGAAAGTATAATTAATTTTCCCATTCTCAGTGAATAATAAAAACACACAATAAATAACATTATTTCTCCCCAACTCGCCCAAGGGAAAAATATTATCATCAACAACCTACAAAATTAACTAACCAACACAAAAAGAGTTGATATTTGGAAAAAGAAGAAAAGAACAGTAACTACATAGATACGTTTTATTACAAGGACATGCATACAGGGACATGTAACTGACTAAAAAGAGAAAAGGGAAATGTTAAAATTCCTAACTTACAAAAAGAGAAAGAAAAAAAATGAGAATTTTCTTACCACCATTTCTCCAATCATAAATGGAGAGACAAATCAAGTTTGGGATCTTTACTGTCATTTTTATTCCCAACATTGTGATGATGAGCATTATCACTCACCACTGTATTAGTAGCTACTGGTTGTTGATTAGACCCACTTCCGTAGAACCCATTGCATCTTATGCTCCTTTGCCAATTCAGGAAACTCTTCTCATCCTCTTCACATTGATGGTACCTGTGACTTGAACAATTCCCACCGTAGATTATTCCATTATTATTGTTATTATCAAATCTTGGTGCACCATTGGATCCAAAAGTATCAGAGAATTGGTGGCTAGGGTAACAATGCAAGCTAGCTGCATGGGCAGTTATGTACATTGAAGGATGTAATAGACCCAAGGGATGATGATGATGACTTGGAGCAAAAACCATTGGCAATGCTGGTGGTGGTGCAAATTCTGATGCTCTTTTTGCCTTTCGTGCTGCATTTCTTTCTTTCTTGTGAGCATTTTGGTGACCTCCTAAAGCTTGGGAACTATAAAACTTTCTTGAACAAAATAAACAAGGAAACACTCTTGTATTTCTTGTGTCTTCTTCTGCAGTACTTGCTTGGGAAACCTTTTGTTCAGTTTCCATGTCTGTAAAACAAAAGAGTATATATATATATTTAAGTATTTAAGTTACCTTCAAGAATGGAACTCAAAAGATAAAAAAAAAAAAAAAACTGCATTTCTGTTTAATTTATAAAACTAAAGAATGGCAGAAGTGATAACAGTGAAAATACCAAAATATAATAAGAGTTCGATCTGATGAAAGGAAGAAAAGAAAAGAAAGAGGAAGTAGAAAAGAGAGTTCAGAAACTAAGTTCAAAAATGAGTTGAAAACTGTGAAGAGCATCTACGTGTAATAATTATATAGAGTGCTTGACACAAGGTGCTGTATGGGCTTGGAAACAGAAGAGATAAGAGAGAGAGAGAGAGAGAGAGAGAGAGAGAGAGAGAAGTGGGGATACCTCCTTCTGCATCATATTAAGGTAAACAGAGTTATTGGTGGAGAGAAATGCCTGGATTGGGAAATGAACTTTTTCTCTGACAGGTATATCAGTTTGATGGGCAAACGGGTTTCTTCTTGCAGGAGTTTAACTATCTGTTTCTTTTGTTCATTTTCAAGATTGGTAAATCAAAATGGGCAAACATTTGTGGGTTAATCAAGTCCATTAATGGTGCAGTTCTAACCAGTTTGCTTGCTACAATCTCCAACACATGGAGTATTCAATTATCAGAGGCTGGTGTCAAAATTTGAAAAGACCAACATGTATAAACCGAATCAAGTTTGGAGAGAGAGAGAGAGAGAGAGAGAGAGAGAGAAGTGAGATTGTCAGAGTAGCTAAGCTTGGGATATCAGGTTTTTGTGATATCTCCAATGGCCGATCTGGAAGGGATTGGGTAAGCCTTAAAAGCTATAACCAGTCCCCCACTTGGTCTGAAACTCAGCAGTGGTGGTTATTTTGTTAATATATATATATTATTTCTGCTCTGTGCATGCATGCAAATGGCTTGGCCCTTACACTACTGCTGCTGCATTCCTCTGCTTTTTTGTTATAAATAGTTATGGGGCTAACAGCCACTGGCACTGGTCCTGCACTCTCCACCGCCAACTTCTTTTGCAATTTGTCACTTTTACATCCATTCCTCGTTGTCATACCTTCAGGCTTCAACTAGAGAACCCAATGCTTGTTTCCAGTCTTTATGTTGCCTACGCGTGGCATTAACAAAAACGATGTCACTCTGATCAATCCGACCAAAAAAATCTAACGGTCACATTTCATGTGATCAAGAGCAACAAACTGCCCCTTATCTCTGGAACAAGTCATGGCTACTCTGGATCTTCAATAACTCCCTCCACATACGTTAAAGTAATCAAAAAGTTGAGAACAACAAGTTTCTTCATTAAATTCTAAGGAAAATGTTGCACAACAAATATATTCATTTGTAAGGCAAAGACATTCATAGGCAAAAAATTAACGCCCGTTCCTACAACAAAGATTGTTTTAACCGGTCTCAGGTTTCATTCATCAATTACCCCTGATGTGTATTCGGTGGATCAAACATACATTAGTACAAAAACACTCTTTTTTCTTTTTCTTTTTTTGTTTTGAGAACTGAAGAGCACCTTACCTTGAACATATATTCTGTCTCTACACAACAGCTTTCATCCACCCATCTCAGATGGGCCCAACTGCCCAAGTATGAGCAAAGTTAATTTTTCACTTTCAAATTCCACAGCAGCTACCGGGACTACAGTACACCATAGTTCTTCTATGCTGTGGGAGGATCTTTCTATCCGTACCAACCCTTGATTCTAATCCTCATTCAAAAGAACCTGGTTTCTGGGTTGGGAGCATTTTAAAAATAGACGTTTTAGAACAAAAAGACCCACAATATCGAAAATGCGGCTCATCTATTGCTCGGCTGCAATGAATGGGAATATTACAGTTTAGGAAGTATGAACCAGAGTTTATAGAACAATCACAAAAAAGAGCTTAGTGTATCTCGGTTAGTAGAGACACAAATGCCGAGGAATCTTATCATGTTATACTGCTGATGCATAAATGAGCAATCACACCAGGACCAAAAGCCATCCAGCTGATAGTCAGGAACAACCAAAACATCTGCTGAAGGAGAAAAAGCTGGAATGTTCCAGTGATGTCTCTGGCTCTGGCTCGGGCTTTTTACGAGGGAGGTGCTTAAAAAATGCTTTCACTGCTCCAGTTACCCCGTCCTCATTTTCCATGGCCTTGGCAAGCTCAACCGCCCGCTCCTTCACCTGGCATCATAGAGCAATCAATTAATTTCCATCACCAGTATTAACATTAGGCCACTACCCTAACAGTCATAGTCAAATGTCCGCTCATATTTAGTTGGGACATCGCATGTAAATTATAAATATTGGACATTTCACAAAATCCGATATTACCTCGGGATCTAGCATGAATTTTATTGCATCAATCAACTTGTGAAGTGAGAACTCGTCAACTGGTATGGGAACAGGACCTACTCCTCTGGCATGAACTCGCTCACCCCAGAATGGCTGGTCACCAAAGAACGGCACAATGGCTGTTGGGCACTGCATTGCGAAATAATCAGGGAGAGGATATGGAACTGAAGTGCCAAAATCTACATAAGAAACAAGATATGGCCATTACTGCAGCTTTAAGACCAGCAGCTGTTGTACCAGCACCTCCATGATGAACCTAAAAACAAAATTGACAGTTCATGCTGATAAGAACAAGCAGTCAAAATACTAGATACAAGACCAAAAGAAATTAGAAAGGAAGACAGAGTCAATGCATACAGTGCAACACCAATTAAGCCTTACCACTGCCTTGCATTGTAAGAATAACCAGTCATGAGGGCAGTTATCCACCAAGTATATAAAGTCCTTTGGTTCTGCCACTGGGAAACCAAAATCACATTCCATATATCAGCACCAAAGAAACAGAGATAGAAATATAAGCAAATATACAATACAACAGGAAATGATGAAATTGTCAAAGAACTACAAACTTACAATTACCCAGGCCACCCCAGCCTTTGTTAATGATTCCCCTCTGTCCAGTTTGTTCCAATGCATGCACAATTATTTGTGTCATTTTCTCTGGTTCTTGAACAGGCTGAGAAAAGAAAAAGGAAAATTTATAAACATAAAATTTCATGAAATTCTTAGAAAGAGAATACATACAAGAGCGAAGTCAAATGAGGCAAAAATCCTTTCAATAGAAGTGTCAAGGAAGTATGAAGGAACAAAATAACGTTCTCAACTATTTAAGGAGCCTTATTTTTCTCCTTAAATTCAACACTCAATTATGGAGTCCTCACCATATTTTCCTCCTTCCTGATGGAGGGAACATCAGTTTCACCTTTGTTTTTTAGCCTCATTTTTCTTTCCTCCCTTGTTTTCCACCTTCCTAAGACATAGAGTTACCATCACCTATTGAAGCCCCAGTATTTTACTATCTTCAAACAAGTGAGAATTAAGAGTCACAGAATAAAGCAATTGCTCTAAGGAATGCATCTGAAAGTTTACTTTCAAGCATAACCACTCTACAGCATGTCACTTTTAAAGGAAGAAGATATATCTTAGCCATCCAATACATCGTCTATTATCTTCAAGAATCTTTTAACATCACCATGCCATAAACAGCCAAATATTTTGCAGCGCCAAGAAAGCATAACAAGTCATGCACAACTTTATAATCTCTTAAAAAGAGGACCCAGAATTTATACTCACAAGGCTTCCAAAACCAATATAAATAGGTTTTGGACCAGCTTCAAGCCATTTCACAAGTGACTCTGGAGGCTCATAATTTGATGCTAGATCAAGAAAGCAAAAGCCAACAACATCAATCTTTGGCCCCCAATCTGCATAAAGAGCAACACATGCGACCACAAATTAATATCCTTCCATGAAGAACAATCCATGCTCAAGTTAGCAAAAATAATATGTACAATTTGTTTAAATATAAAAGTTATGCCACTCTGCTTCTTTAAGATCAAATGCATGTGAATGGATAAAAGAAAACCATCTCCAAGCTTGGAACTCGTGATGTATTAGTTATCCCATTGTGAACAACAACTTATAAAACTATACTTAACTTGTTTGGGCTCCTGAAAGACTTCTGGAAAAAAAATCCTAAATTAATTCACCACCAAACTTATTTATGGATTTCCTATAAGTATTAAGTATGGTTTTAGTTATCCCATTGTGAACAACAACTTATAAAGAGGACATTCAGTTTCATGACTGAAATGTTTTTCTTTTATACATCCATAGTAACCAACAGATTTAACAGTAAAACTCAATATTCATGGCATACGCGAGAACTTCGTAAATAATCCATATCAAACTTGTGATCTAGCTCTAAGCAGCTCATATTAAGCACTTGAACTAGGCAGAGCTTGAACCCCATCTCTTTGTTGCCCTACCAAGAAAATATATATACCTAGAAACTTAAGTAGCAGAATGGGCAGAGACTCTTTTTTTTTAAGACTAATCAAGCTGTCTGTTAAATCCAAGAACTCGATAAAGAAAAAAGTAATTTTATCTATTCCTCTTACATTTAGCACATCCTTTTTTGGGCTTTTTCTAGTATGCACTTGGTCTAATTTACACCTATTAGATTTAGCCATTAAATTTTAAACTTTTAATTTTAACCACTAGAATCTATTACCTGCTACGTACTAAATAGGTAACAAAAATGAGAAAGGATGAGAGGGGAACCCATCAGAACTTGATAGCTTACTCTAACATGTTAAAAGATTATCTTTTGTTCACCCACTATAGCAGGTTACGCCTACATGTGTAAAATACACCAGGTGCATGCTATCAAGACAAGTCCTAGTCTTAAAATTTACAAGAATCAAAAGCTATATAGCCTTAATATATCTATTCCATTGAGATAATCACAACCCTCTTCATGCAAATATGCAATCACAAGACAAGAGGCTAAATAAATTATTCTCTTGCTTAAAATAAGAGGCCCAGATTGTGCAAGAATATTTACAAAAGACATATAAGTAGACAACAGTTCTAGATAGATTGTAAAGCTATAATAATGTCGGAAAGCATTTTCCAAATTGTTGCCTAGCAAAATGTAAGATCAGAAAAACAAATTATTTGCGCTACTATAAAATCCTTCAACATTAAACAAGGAAATATATAAAGCACCTTTTGGTTTAGGGACAAGGTGGGGACTCCATATGTATCCATGTGGGATATCAGAATCGTACCCTTGTGAACCACTAAGATATGTCACAGGTCGTAGCTTTAGCTTTTTCTTCCTAACATCATTTATCATGTCCCGTATTCCAAGCCAAATCAACGAATCAACTATTTGATATGAGAGCTACAGAAATCACAGATCACCATATATTGATTGGAAAGAACCAAGGATTAGCAGAGAAATCAAAGCTATAGTAAGGTCAGAGAGGAGAAAAAGCAATGGGCTCACTCGATATCCAGCTGGTTGCTTGACTCGGGACAAAGGATGTGGGAATTCACTAGTTGGCCTGATAGAAAAGACAGCATTTGCTTAAAGCAGTTTAGGATTACTCGGCATTTATTATTAAAGCTGAATAGCAGAGTAGAAAGCACAAAGTAAACAAAAGCTAATTAAAAATGTCAGTTGACTCAGCTAGATTCCATTACCCAGACAAGACTTACGTCCATGGCATCGTGAAAAATACATGAAGTGGAACTTTTAGTGCCTCTGCCACATGAGAATGCCCTAAAAAAGCAATAACAATGTCAGCTATATAATATTGAAAGAGAGATTCTGCTATAATCCAATAAAGTCTTCAAAGTAATTGGAGATAACATGTTAAAGTAATATACCAACTTTAAACACATTATGTGTTTATTTTACCCAACAACTTATAGATTTGTTTATAGATTTGTTTCTTTTCATTTACAGACATCTCGTGCCAGTATAGGCGATTTAATTTAATTGTTAGCTACCTCTCTCCTCTAAACAAGAGGTTTGGGATTCAAACATCCAAGTCCCAAACCATCAGAGGGGGAAAGGACTAAGGCAAGAACCAACAAAACTCTACCATCATATATTGCAAGCAACACCAAATTAAAGAAGATGAGTAACTTCTATTGGAAAATTAAATATGAAATCATACTAATTTTTCATGCTTCTTTCAAATCAATGCAAATGGTGAAATGAATCACAAGGTACTCATGCATCAACGTCTTCATCATACCTAATGATTGGTAGAGTATAATTTTAAGGGTGAAGTTCAAAAAACTACCATGTGGTTTAATGCTTTTACACTTGAGAGACAGAAGTAATTTTTTGTATTAAAGGAGCAACATAAGTTTTATCTTTTTAGCATTTTTACGTACATTTAATATTTTTCTCATTTTTTAGATTGTAAATATAAAAAGAAACATAAATTTTTTATAAAATAAATATTTTTAAGTAGTATAGTATCCGATTAAATATTTTATGATTCGAAACAAATTATTAAAATAGATATTTTTTTAATTTTAATCAAATTCAAAAAATAACTTTTTTAATTAAAACTTTAATATATTTATGTATTCTATGATGCACTTTTAGATGCCACATTGCTTATAAAAAACCATAATTTAATGATGATTTAAGTTAAATACATGCAAAACTATGTAAAAAATAATAAAGACATAAATATGTATAAAAATATTAAAAATAGAAAATACGTGGTACTCCTTTGATACAAAAAATATCTTCGTTCCTCAAGTGAAAAAACGCTAAACCATAGGATAATTTTTTGAACTTTAGCCCAATTTTAAAGCTAAAAGATATTTATACTTTAAGAAAAAAAAAAGTTTTTGTCCTTCACACAATTTTTCAGGTTTAATCAACCCATATCAATTATGACCATATGATTTCAAAGTAGTAGCAATTATAGCCAACTGACTAAAAGTGGCAAAATAACAATTGATTTAAAAACACTCTTATGTTTATTCCATATATCTCAAGGTATTTATACAAGATACCTAGACCTATTTAAGGTAGTCAACTATATAGGAATAATTACAGGAAATAAATAGAGAAATATTACAACTATAATTCCTAAATAGGTATACAGCTATATATGCTAAGTCTCCCCCTCAAGTTGGTGCATAGATATCACACATGCCCAACTTGGATAATGATGCATAAAATGAGCCACTAGTAACAGCGTGAGTCATCATGTCGGCCAGCTGATCTGCACTCTTAATGTAAGGAACCTCTATCATACCAGAATCTAGGTTATCCTTGATATAATTCCTGTCAACTTCAATGTGCTTAGTTCGATCATGTTGAACCGGATTGTTAGCTATCTCAATAGCTGCAGTGTTATCACAATAAAGTACCATAGGTTTCTTTGGACCAAACCCGAGTTCTTTTAAGAGAATTTTTAACCAAGCAAGCTCTGTGGTTGCATGATGAAGAGCCCGGTATTCAGCTTCTGCACTAGACAGTGACACTACATTCTGTTTCTTACTCCTCCAAGTCACCAGATTACCTCCAACGAATGACACATAGCCTGAAGTAGACTTTCTATCCAAGTTAGAGCCAGCAAAGTCAGAGTCTGTATAACCCATAATATCCAAGTGCCCATGTTTGGAGAACATAATACCTTTACCTGGAGAGGACTTCAGATAAGCCAAAATACGATTCACTGCATTCATGTGTCGATCACTTGGATTGTGCATAAACTGATTGACAACACTAACTGCATATGATAAATCAGGCCTAGTGTGAGTTAGATAAATCAACATTTTGTTGTGGTGTGTAGGCACAAGTTGTTTGGTGTAGGATGCCATGTTCTAGGAAGAAATTGGTAAGAGACTGATTTACAATTTACAAACTCACGACCATTATCAGAATGAAAAACTTGGACCTGAGTATGAAACTGTGTGACAATCATTTTGTAAAATTGAGGAATCACCTGTATAACATCACTTTTAGATTTCATCAAATATACCCAGCTCACTCTAGTGCAGTCATCAATAAAAGACACAAAGTATTTATGGCCTGAGGCAGATGGAGTAGAAAAACGACCCCACACATCAGTATAAACACATGAAAAAGGAATAGAACTCTTATTGAAACTGGTTTTGAAAGGAACACGATGGTTTTTAGCATAAATGCATTGTTCACATCTTAGACTAGAGATAGCAACATTGTGAAACAATTTAGGAAATAAACGCTCTAAATAAGGAAAAGATGGATGTCCCAAACGACAATGCCATAAAAGAATCTTCTCTCTATCAAACGACTCTCTTTCTACTTGAAAACCATGGCTAGGTTCAGATTTAAATTCCGTAGCCCCCTCTAAGTAATAAAGGCCTCCTCTTTCCTTACCAATGCCAATCGTCATCTTCGTACATTTGTCCTGAAAGACACAATGAGTAGAATCAAATATTGCAGAACAATTAAGACTTTTGGTAATCTTACTAATGGAAAGAAGATTATTAGAAAGATGAGGGGCAAGTAAGACAGATGACATTGAGAATGTAGGAGAAATTGAGACATTCCCAACTCCTGTAATTAGCATAGAAGTCCCATTAGCAACCTGTACAGACTTAACAGGTGAAGAAGACATTAGAGAGGAAAGTATAGAAGAATTACTAGTCATATGGTCAGTAGCCCCTGAATCAATAACCCAAGTGTTAGAAGCAGTAGAAACATATGTCAGACTAGAATTACCTTGTTGAGGAGACACTTGAAAGACATGAGAAGCAGAAGGTGGAGAAGTGTCAGGAACAACAATCTGAGTATATTTCTTATTTTTCTTCTCAGCTTGTTTAAGTTTATACCACTCCGAATAGCCATGCTTCTTCCAACAAACATCTACTGTATGCCTGGTACTATTGCAATGAGTGCAGAAGTGAGAATTGGAAGCAGTAGAATTCACAGGAACAGAAGGAGTCACCTGAGAGGTGCTCTTTTGGATCATTAGAGCTGAAGCCTCAAAATGATTTTCTGTTCCCATGGTGACTTGTCTCTGCACTTCACGACGAACTAAAAAGTAGGTTTTTTCCAAGCTTGGTAAAGGGGAGGTAGCCAAAACACGACTGCTAACTTGATCCAAACTGTGATCAAGACCTGCAAGAAACATATAGATGCGATCCTCTGCAATACGCTTCCTTTGTTTTTCAATATCAGCAGCACATGTCATGTCATTGGGGCTACGATAATCAAGCTCCATGAAAATTGAATTTAACTCATTGAAATATTCTGGGAGAGGTCGACCACCCTAACGCAATTGAAATGACCTCTTCATCAGTTCATATACTTGGGAAGAGTCAGAAACATCAAGATAGCTCCTCTTAGCCGCATCCCAAACTTCTTTAGATGTCCCACACTGAACAAAGTGCGACATCAGATTATCAGTCATGGAATTAATAAGCCAAGACTTGACAAGGGCATCTTCAGCTTCCCATTCATCATAGCCCGGATCATCTTCTATAGGTGCAACCTTTCTTCCAGTAATATAACCCTTCTTCTTCCTGCCAGCAATATGCATCTCTAAAATCTTTGACCAAACACGATAATTAGAACCACCCAATTTAATATGGATTGGAGAAGAGGTCTCATGAATGGTCATCGTCGAGAGTTTCTTACTATCAGGAATCTCGTTGTTGCTAGTTTTAGTAGACATTGCAGCTAGATGACGGCTAGGGTTTGAACAAAAGAAGGCAGCGGAAAAAAGACTGCAGTTAGATGACGGCTAGGGTTTGAACAAAAGAAGGCAGCGGGAATTTTTTTCTTTTGCTCTGATACCAAAATAACAATTGATTGAAAAACACTCTTATGTTTATTCCATATATCTCAAGGTATTTATACAAGATACCTAGACCTATTTAAGGTAATCAACTATATAGGAATAATTACAGGAAAGGTAAGTCAACTATATAGGAATAATTACAGGAAATAAATAAAGAAATATTACAACTATAATTCCTAAATAGGTATACAGCTATATATGCTAAGTGAAATATATGCCATCTCACTAAAACTCAATTAAGCCTTCATCACAAATTAGTTGAATTTGGTTATACAAATCCCTTTTCTCCATTCCACCTAATTCAAACCCAAGTCTTCATAAAGATCTAGGACTGCTAGATCCTTCCTCACTATTTCCCTTCATGTCATCTTAGGTTTGTCCCTAACTTTTTCATCTCTTACAACTTCATTGTACTCGACCTTCTATACTATTGAATTTGCTAGTCTACAAAGCACAACAAAACTATATCAAATCTCCTCTCAAACTTCGCATAACACGGATACTTCTACATTTCCACAAATGTATTAATTTTTACCCAATCTATCCTTGTAATTTTCTTCACATCTATCTTAATATCTTAATTTCCTTCACTCCAATCTATTATATGTTTCCTTCACCACCTGACATTTGCTATCATACATCATAGCCAATCTAATTCACAATCTCATAAAATTTTCTATTCAACTAGGCGATTTTTATAAACAACTATTGCACTTCTCCATTTCACTATCCTGTTGTTGTTCTATGGTTAACATCTTCCAAAGTTCATTCATCTTATTGTAAAACACATATCTAAATGCACTTTGTGGAACCTCTCTAACAAGCAGATTATCTACACTAAAATCACTTTACCTTTCATTGGTAAATTGTAACACATAGAGTATGTTTTAACACCATTCCATAAAAAGTTTTAGTCCATAAACTATGTCCTAATTCTACTTAATTCGTATAAAATTATACTTGATGTGACAACTTGATACAAATCACCTTGAGAAAATTGTTGCTTAGAGCCCTCGAGCCTCACGCTTTTGTCACTTTGATAAGTTAAAGGGCTTTCTAAAAGGTCACCATCATGGAACTTTCTTGGAATCAACATGTTTAACCTTCAAGTTCTTTCACAACCAAACTATCATAAGTCACCTCATGTAATTGGATACAACTCTTATGCATATGGCCCAATCTCACTTTCTCTTCATTTTGATGTCCGATCCATTTCGTTCCTGTATTCGCATACTCTAAAGGTCTACCATCCTAGAAGCCTAGCAGGACTCACTCCTTGTCCAGATATCTTACACTTATCCCGACTTTAATTCTCCACTTTTGTCTAAGCAGTTTTCTAGGCCACGGTGTCATGGACCCACTAACTTATGTGTGGTTTGTCCTTGAACCACGCATTTACTGAAGAGATTATGCTCCAAAAAGCATATGAGAAATTATCGAGTTTAGGTCCCCAAGCCTCAGAAGTTTGTTATTTGGTAAGTTGGAGGACTTCTCAAAAGGTCATATCCGAAGGCTAGAATCTCCTCAAATCAAGTACATTTGACCTTAAAGTACTTTGCAACTCTATAACCAAACTATCAAAAGTTATGTGACTGGATACAACTTTTACACATGCGGCCCAGTCACATCCTCCTCATTTTGATATGCAGTAGAATTCATTCTTGCACCCCTATACTCTAGAGGATTGACACCTTAGAATCCTACCAGGAGTCGCACCTTATTCAGGCATCTTACTCTTGCCTCATCATTTACTCCCCACCTCGTTGAATTTCGGAAACATCCTAGAAAAGTTACTTTGCAGTAGAAAAATAACTCGAATTCTCTCTTTCGCTCCGAGGTCTTCACACCAAGTTGTCACACTTTGGATTGTCTATCTATAGAAAACAATTTTCTATTTTCTAGCTATAGTTTGCTAAGAAAATTTGAGTTTTCATTTTCAATAGGAAATTGGAGATTTTATGTTCATTTGTCAAATTTAGAAAATATTTTTCTATTTAGAAAATTGAATATTATGTTCAATTCTTTAAATCAAAAAATATATTTTTTAATTTAACAAAATATTAAATCTTAAAATATTTTTAGAATGTTAGGGGGAGACTAGTATAATGTGTCAAACCTGATGGGGTAAATCATATTTCTCCTAATAAGAGAAAGAACCACATTTGCTTAAATTATTTGGTCAAGATTGATTGCAAATATTTATGAACATAAACATGTGCACATTGTTGTTTGTTGCACCTAATCACAACATAATCAACATAGACGATCCAATCTTCAAAGTTATGGAGTCTAACCGTATGCTGGAGGATTAGCTATTATTGCATCTGCCTTAAAAGGGATGCCAGAATCCATATCAGGTTCCTTACAAGCAGGAAGCAAAGAGTTTATAATATCTTTCAACTGATTTCTTTGAGTCGGTATCTCTGACGGCCCTGAGGGCAAGAAGCCTTTGTTCTTAACCATGTCTGCGTAAAAGAAAGCAACACAAACAACAACAAAAATTAGTGATGAAACCCATAACAGCCACTTAGCATATACATGATACAAATAAGCACAATGCTCTAACCAAGCACGCTCAATTGCTCATAATAACAAGTGAGATTTTATAGATTCTTATATGTTGCCAAAGCAATTTGCAATCAAAATTTTATCCAAAACAGTATAGGGGTAGATTGCTCGTTCTTAAAGAGACCAATATTTCAAAACAAAAGCTAAAAAAATTTTCAGCTGGAACTTCTGTTATAAAAAAAATACGCCTATTTCATAGAAAATATTTAAATGGATGCAATTGCATATCCCCTTATCAATAATACAGGGAAATTCATCTTAGGCAAGTATATTACTGCATAAGTAGAAACCTATACAAGGAAATTATATACTCATATCGATGTTATAATAAATTCACTACAAATTTGAACTAGAAGTATCAATTGATGCAAATATCATAAAAACCATTTTTCAAGTAATGCTTTCCAATCATGCATAAAATGAAAGATGACTGTAAATAGTTTTAGATAATTGATCCTCCTAAGTACAATGGTACATACAGCCAGCAAGAACTTTCGGATCTCCGCCTAAGGGGAAAAACTCCAATCCTGCAGTCAAGACAAACTCTTTGAAATTTGAATGAGTTGCTAGTCTAACCCGATGCCCATAATCCTGCATACAGATTTTCTCATAAATAAATGAAAAAATTTTAAACATAAAGTCTCAAAAGCCACAAAAACAAGAATTTAACCAAATATTTATTTCATTTCTTCACATGAATCAGTAAATAACTTAAATTCAATTAGTGCAGTCCCAAAAAATACAAGTTCAAGCTTGAATCCCTTTTGCTTACACAAATAAGCAATAAGCCAAAAGTTTTCGTTAACCACTTTTCAGGACAAACATGAGACAATGCAACTAAATGCGAAGGTGTCGGTGCTCTAAATAAAATAATTAAAAAAATTAGAGAACGGTTTATCTGCAACCATAACAGACAGTTATCCAAAGAAATGTTACAAAGTTTTTAGGGGAAACTAACCTCCTAAGTCCTACCTAATTAAACAGCATAAGAAAAAAGAGCACGTAAATGACCAATCACAAGTTCAAGCAGTTCTTTGTGGACAGCAAATTAGAGAGGAAGAGGAGTAAAAGAAACAAAAAAGAAAAGTAAAAGCAGTACAAATTAACCTGCAGGCGTTTGCCAATGGCTATAAATGGCTGCACATCTCCACGTGTCCCAACTATAAGCATTACTATTTGCAGTGGTGGTATATATTGAAGGTCTGTTGCATCAACAGGCTCATCATCAACAAATGCATTGTATACATCATCAGATCCAGCACTGAGAGCTTGGGGTGCAACATCTCCTGGAACATCAAATTCTACAGTTCCATCATCTTTGACAGTAGCTATTCTGTTCAACAATTTAAGCTGCACAGTTTTAATAAAACCAAATAAAGACACGGTTGCATTATCAAAGTAGCTATTCTTTTAAACTCAACAGATTAGATGATAAAAATGCCAAGCACATAAACAGAAAGAGATTATGTTGTAATACAAAGTACAGCAGCCTTGTTGATAGTGATGATAACAACAGCTACACCCACATACATAAGCAAGAAAACAGCAACAGAATAAGTAGTGATAACAAGGAGCAATACATGCAGAGCATTCTCAGCACATGTATGCCAAGGGTAGAATGTATATAATAGTTATTATATAACAGGAAGAAAGGATATGAAATTGAAGCAAAGTACTCTTCAAATAGTCACTCATGCGTATCAAGAAACCTTTCTCGACAACAAGAATGTGAAGGTGGGAGCAAGTGGGTAGCATAAATAAAACCAGAAATTATGCTTTCCATGATTTTACCAAGAATAAGACCCAGGAGCCCTTCATACATTACATAGCTTTCTTAGCTAGTAAACAATGCAACTTCATGAATATGTCAGTAAGCTCAAAGTGATAAGCTCTCCCCTTAACAAGAAATTGTCACACCATCAAATAAAATTTGTTTTCAAACAAACAAACAAGGATGGACTGCTATATTGCTAGCACAGAAGGGCTCCCAAAAAATCTAAATTGAAGTTAAAAGATTGGTAAAACGTATAGGAATATATTCATCCCATTCAATGGCTGGCTGTAAAGGTCTTCATACATATCCGAAATGAAGTTGAACCATCCACTGATATTCACGGTATTGCTGCATATATAATCAAAACATTATGGCAAAACTAAATCAACTAGGCATAATCGTTTCACCACGGCATTATTCAGATCCCAGAATCTAGTTCATACGGAAACAATAAACCAAAGCACATGTTTGACCATCAATAGATCAAGTTTAAGCTTATGCACTGAAGCTTATTAATAAACTAGTACAATAGAATCAAGCGGACTGATAGCTTTACAGATAATTCAAAATTCAAAGGAAATAGTAATTTCGTTATTGAACAGTAATACCTTCTGCTGGACTGGAATCTTGTCATCAAAAATCTGTGCTGCCTCTTCAGCAAGTATATTAGGTCTTTGCCTCTCTGTTTTAGATCTTTCCAGCTTAAGCCCGCTAGAAGTAGGTTCTAATTTGTTAGCACCAGGCATTTCAGCCTTTGACGTGTTTAATTTAGTTGCATCCCTTCCAAAAGTTCCTAAAGAAAGACACGTCACATTATATTATAAATTTAACCCTGCATGTCAAAAATCTAGTAAACTTAAAAAGAACTGAGAATCAAAATTTCTTGAATGTCATCAGTATGGAGCCATCAAAGGTTAGGAAATTGAGATCTTAACTTTAATCATGTACCTAATTTAGTAATGTCAAGATGGACTAAAATTAACTCACAACATGAACTTAATCGAAAGAATAAAATCTCTAGTCAACAATTGTGATAGGAAGGAGGAGAGGAGAAAAAAGAAGAAAAAAAAGGAGGATCATCAAATGTCCTACTCCTCTCACATTCCAATTAGGAACAACTTTTTATCAAGTGTCCTTATGACACTCTGCATAACCAAAAATTTATATTACTAATCCAAATTATATAGATATATAAACAATACAGAGCATGTAAGGCTTCACTCAGCTGTCAGCTAAACCTGATCAAATGCCAAGAGAAAAACAAAACTTGAACTACATTTGTCATGTTTCATTCTCAACAGGCCTATCTCATACAAAGTTCACTAATAGAAAAAGTTTAGTGGAGAATGCGGTAGGAAAATCATAATAGAGTCCATACTGGAATTCCAAACTAGTTTGGTCCAAAGCAAAGATGCTTCTTTTTTTTTTCAGTACAAGAGAAGTTTCTCATAGACTCCTAGTAGTACAAAGTACTTCAATTGCTTAAGTTGTGAATCTTAAAACCATAAGGACTGGTCCTTAGTTTGAAAGGGTAAATCATAGATGAAAGAAGTGGCTACCCTTGACATGTCAATATAGTGAACATGTGTCAACATGTTACAGATAATGCTAGCCCATGAGGAGATAAAAAGGACAAGAAAAAGGGCAATCCGCAATCCAGTAGATAGCTATTTCCATTAATCCCACTTGAACAAAGACGCTTGGACGGACCAACAATTTAAGAAACCTGTTTGACCCATGCTTTCTGCATTTGCGTAGGGATATCTAGTTTTACCACGTCTCCCTCTTCAATCATTTGTATCATTTATGAGAAATTCCAGAAAAGGAAAATACAATATATGTTAATATAGACATATTAGCATAACTTAAAGGGCTATCAAAAGAAATCCTGAACTTCTCACATTTTTTCATACAATTGTTTTAATTTTACCAATTTAGCCCAAACTATAAATTAGGAACAATTTTTTCCAATTTAGCAAGGGGAAACAAAGATAGCCCAAAAATTGGCGATAAGTACAATTTTTTCATCCGATTAAAAATAAAATTAGCTCTGCATCTTTCTAAAGATGTAGCCCGAAATCATTTGGAGTCAAGAAAGAGAATCCATATAGCAAACCCAGTTAACTTTGGAATTAACGCTTAGTTGAGTTGACTTAGTGAACCTAAAACTTTTTCTTATTGGTCTTCTTTCCTTTTTCTCTTTTACTAAAGATAATGTTAGTGGTTTATTGTTAAATGTTAATAGGGAGAGGGGTGTGGGAACTTGAACAAGTCTCCTACTATCCTAGCAAGGTGTACTGCCACCACGGCATTTAGATGGGGCTTTTTTCTTTTCGTGTTCTATCAGGAAAAGAGTATCGGATTTATTCTAGTGTGCATGTGTATCGTTTTCTTTGTAAAGGAGAAGATAATATTTGTCGTTATCAAATATTGAAAATGAATAAAACCATCTTTCATTTAGTAAGCTAGTTTTACAAGTTTTATATATATATATATATATATATATATATATATATATATATATATATATATATATTCCAGTCTAATTCACTACATAGGACTATAATGTAGGGTAAAATTAATAAGATTAAACGAATTTGAGAAAATTGAAAAAGAATTAAATAGAAAATCACCAATACAAAGTGTATGGCCGAATATCCGCTTTTATAGCGCATTGTATAAATCGTTAGCATTACAAGTTTAACAGGTAATTAAAAAGAAAAAAAAAAAACTTCAATTACTATAAACACGCAAATACAATAATATAAAATAAGACGGTAAAATGCTAGAATTATAGATGAAGCAGTTAGATAAGCAAGAAACAAAGTCAAAATCAACTGAATTCTAATTTGATAGAAGCAAAATTTGGAAAAGAAAAAAACCTGAAGAAGTATCAGTACATCCATTATTATTAACTGAACTACTAGTAGCAACAACAGCTTTAGTCTCCAACTCTTTTCCGTCACTACTAGTTCCAGCGCCAATTTCCTGCTCGATCCTCACCGAAGCTTCGCCGTAACTCGATGATGAAGAAGCAGAAGAGGAGCTCCGGCGATTCTCCTCCGCCATCGCTGCTGCTGCCTCCGATAATGATGCTAGCTTTGCCGGTGCTTTTACCTGGATCTGCACAACTTTTTAGAGAAAAGAGCGAGTGTATACCATGTGTGTTTGGATTCCAGGAAAGTGGAAGGTTCTGGGAGAAATCTTTTTAAAAAAATAATTTTGGGAGGATAACACGAAAAAGGCACGTTCGATGGAGTGGGTGACGGGTCTGTAAAACGGCACACTGCTGGATTCCAGTACTGGACACGTGTACAACTGTCTGGTTCGGGGACTTTTTTGGCACTTTCATATAGATTTTTAACCTAGTCACCGTTTCACTTTTTAATAATTTTAATCAATTATTTTAAAATTTTAAAATAATATAAATATTTTTAATTTATTTTTTAATATAATTATAATAAAAAATATAAAAAGTAAATTTTTTAATGTATAAAGATTTAATAAGTTAATAAAAATTATTATATTTAAATATAAAATATAAAAATAATATATATATATATATAATTTTTAATAATTATTATTTTGAGTCTATGATAAATTATTTTTATTAATTTATAATTATTATCTTTTAATAAATATGATCGATTTTTTATATTGTTTTTTTACTGTAAAATATTTAAAAAAATATTTCTAAATTAACAAAATAATATTTATTTTAAAATTTTAAAATAATTAAATAAAATTATTAAAAAGTATACAATTTATGATTTAATTTATAATTAGTGCATTTATTAATTTCTTTTACTTTTATTATCAATTCAGCTTTTTAGAATATTTAAATGGATTTAATTAGTAATTTCTAAAAAAATAACATGATATAATAACTTAATAAAAGGGCATAAATGGGCCAAATTGAACATAATCAATAAGTTTGGGATTAAATTGATTTTTTTTTAATTTTTTATATATTAAAACTAAAATAACAAATATTAGTATTTCTAAATTCTATGTTAATTAATTAAACTCATAAAAGACTAACCACTGCCGCCACTATTCTCTCTTCACTAGCATCAATATCGTAAAAACAAACAACCACAATATTGTCTCGAGAAAGAAAAACATAAATACTGTTTTATAATCTAATGTCATCATAACTGTTTCTTTACATTTCCATATTATTATATATACGCGTTATACAAAATATAATTCATGTAAACCAATTGTATATACTGAAATACACATTTTCCCATCAATTACTATAAAAGAATAAAATTCAAAAAATGAAACAATTACTACTATTAGCACATGAACAACACTATTATTAAAATTAATTTCTTTATTCATTCAATTTAGTAATTAAAAATTAAAAATTCATAACTGAAATTTAATATATAAATTTAATCAAATGATCAAATAAATTAAATTAAAATGCTATTAAATAGAGTAAATCAAGTCAGCATAAAAAGTTAGATTACTAAATCAAACGTACATTAAAAATTAAATTGAATTTTACAACACATTAAAAGACAAAAAGTCTAATTGCCCACAAAAGTAAAAAAAGCCAAATTGAAGCTAACACTAAGTTCGATGGTGAAAATGAATTTTAATATTATTATAGTAATTTATTAATTTGAAATCATTCTCTAGCTTGAATATTTGAGAGCGTAGTAAATTCAGATTCCAGTTCACATAGGAAAGACAATAACAAATAACGAATAGAATTTTTATTTTTTGGGAGAAAACAACAAAAATTTATAATTTATAATTCAGTTACAATTTTATTTTTATTTTTTTTAAAAGAGGGTTTTAAAATTAATATCGTCACGATGCGGCTGATTTCTCGGAGATGTCGCGCTCCCTCCAATCTCAATCTCCATGTCCGGGCCATTTTGATGTTGTAAGCCACGCTCTTTCCTCTTCTCCTTCATTTCCCTTTTCCCTTTCCATGTTAGAATCCTGGCCAATCATTTAATATTATTTCAATTGTACAATCACCAATGGCAACAGCTCACCAGATAGACAAAGATACAGAAAGTAATAAGCAGGTTTGCTTTTGTTTTTATCTATATGCATTTCGTTTTGCTAACTTTCCTTTTATCTTTTTTAATTGCGCAATTTGTTTATTGATACTAGCTTTGTTTTGTTTCATTTGATCTGCTTAGGTTCTTATGTACATAATGTTATTACGACATCGTGCGGTTTCATGATCATTGATTTTTCTCGTAAAAAGTAATTTGCCTTTTGGATCTGTGATATCTGTTCTTATTGCGATTGTGAATGTGACAAATAAAGGAGTTGTTCATTGTATATATTGAATTCTGGAAGCAAAAAAAAGAACAAGGAGAATTGAGCTTTTTTTGGAGGTGTGTATAAATTTGTTCGATTTAATTGAGATTGCAGAGATTGATTGGTTTGATTGTGAAGTTAGGAATTGTGGTATATATGCTTGGTGATTGGAGAAAGTTGGATTTGATTGGAGACAAGAAGCTGGTTTGCTCTTGTAGTGCTTGATTTTCTTGTTGGGAGAGGGCCAAAAAGAGACATGAGAATGAAATTATGCAGATAAATATGTCAAAGAAGTTGTCTGATCTGACGACAGGCGAGGCACCTAGTCCATCTCCTTCAAGTCAATGGATTCAACAGCAACAAGAATTGGCATCTTTTGTTCCCAAGACAGGAAAAAATGTACGTAATTTATCTATGCAGACAGGCGAAGAATTTTCCATGGAGTTTCTCCAGGACCGTGTTGCCACCGGAGGTGTTTCGCCTTTGATTGGTACAGTTCAAACTTTTGAGAATGGAATTGGGCGTAACCATAATGATCGAAATCATCAGCGAGGGTATGAAGATCTTGCTAATATACTTGGCTTGAGGAGAATGGATTCTGAATGTACGGATGATTTTTCTGACTTTGTGTCTGCAAAAGGGTCTTTGAAGGAGACTGAAAGTGGGTTCTATGTTGATAAGTTGAATAAACTGAAAATGGAGGATAATGATACTGTACATAGATCGGGGAAGGGTTTTGGCAATTTGGATAGTGATAGAAGAGCTGGTTTGGGTACATCTGCTTCAGCAGTTAATGTACTGGAATCCCCTTGTTCTGCTAAATCTGATGCTACAAATGTTTCTGATAGATCTCAACCTGGAAAGATGAAGTTCCTTTGTAGTTCTGGGGGCAAAATCTTGCCAAGGCCAAGTGATGGAAAGCTCAGATATGTTGGGGGAGAGACCCGTATCATATCCATTTCTAAGAATGTCACGTGGGAAGAACTTGTCAAGAAAACTAAAGGTATTTGCACCCAGCCTCACTCCATCAAGTATCAGCTTCCTGGTGAGGATCTTGATTCTCTTATATCTGTGTCTTCTGACGAAGACCTTCAAAATATGATAGAGGAATACTATGGGCTTGAAAGGCTTGACGGTTCTCAAAGACTTCGAATATTCTTGATTCCTTTGAGTGAATCTGATACATCTTCATCTTTTGATGGAACAACTATCCAGCAGGACAGCCCCAACTACCAGTATGTTGTTGCTGTAAATGGTATCTTAGATCCTAGTCCTCGGAAAAGTTCTGGTGGGCAATGTTCAGCCCCGACTTGGGAGAATAAGAGTGGTTTTAATGCTTTTCATTTTAATAAATTTTCAAATGAATCTCTCAATATGCATCAGTCTCCTCCTATTTCTCCACTTACTTTGCAGCATCGAGATTCCAAGAATGCTCATGTAAAATTTCATGCCGATAGCTCCAGTACGGAGAGCAGTAGTTCTTTCTCTACTGCTCTGTTACCACCTGAGAATTGTGACAAGACTGCTTTTTACAAACAGCCCTGCCAGGGGCTGATGGCTTTGATGAATCATCATCATCCTTGCAACAATGATGAAATTGTTCAGCCAGACCAACCACAAATGCAATCCCACAACCATAACCTTGGCACAGAACTTGTAGCAACCGCTTCAGTTTTTCATCAGAGTGAAGTCAGTTTTAACAGTTCATTTTGTGAGAAGCCTATGATTAGGGGAAGGATGTTCCACTCTGAGAAGCCTCTCGGACCAGAAGATCCCATGGGTCTGTCGTCAGGATCTGTAGACACCATCTATTCTCATCATGGAATGCCACATGCTTTTTCTGACTCAAAGCTGCAAGAACATGGAGGGTTGTCGGCTTACTGTTCTCAAGAGGGAATGAGCCCTTCGTCCCCCTTGAACTTTTCCAAGACACAGTTATGTTCACTAGTCTCAAATTCTTCACAAGAAAAGTCAGTGCAACTTCAAGAGAATATTAATTTTGTCAATCCTACTCTTCAAGGTAAGTTAGTAGACATTGAAGCTACTGATTCGCAGCGTAGGCTGGATTTGCTGGATTTCTCTTCATCCCCAAAATCAGCAAGAAGGAATGACCCTACTGAGAAAGTTACAACCAACGCTGGTGACCAAAGCCAAATTTCAAATAAATGCAAGGAAAATGTTTTGGGGTTGGATACGATGAATACAATTGACAAAAGTAATTTTCTTTTGAATCAAGGTGAAAAGCCTTGTGAGGAGAAATCATTGGCTGGTGTGGAATACATGAACATATTGCCTTATGTCAACTGCAACACAAGATCATCTGCTGTTGATACTTTGGGGCAGAGTATGAACATCTCTGAGGATAAGCTCTCTGCATCCTCGGCCTTTGATTTCAGACCTTCTGTAAACATTCTCATAAATCACCCCCAGAACTACCATGCGAAGGATCAGAGGACTGCCAATGATCAATATGGTAGTTTGAGCGGAAAAGTGAATCGAGAACAAGAAAGCAACATCCCAAGGGCCAGCATTCCTGAAGTTGTGGAGTTATTTCAAAATACCAAATTACGTTCTCGAGGTGAAGATTCTTCAGTTGATCTTATATCTGGGTCATCTAGCAATCCATTTTTCCCTGAACCAACCCAAGTTCAACCTCTTGAAAATCAAAACGATATTAGCAATAAAGAGTCCACATTAATAAGCTCCTCGAAATCATATCCATCTGCTGTTCTTGATGACTCTGGTCCAAATAAAAGCTTGCCTTTAAGTGACCTTGATGCTTCAGCAAATAATGCTGCAAATGATGCTTCATATGAGGGAAAGGTTTATCCTCTTGATGACCATGGAAGTTACCCTCATTTGAGGGTTGAGAAATGTGGTTTTAGAGGATCTTCCTGTGAAAATACAAATGTTCTGGATATTATGTTGGCTCAAACAAATGCACCAAGTAAAAATAACATTCAGAATCAGCTGGAGCCATTGGTCATTGTGGAAGCTGTGACTAGTGATGTGCCTCATATTGGTCAATCTTCCCATGCAGTTTTTCCACGTGTTGCCAGCCCACACAGCTGTGATTTTATATCCCCTACAGCACTCGATGCAGGTAGCGTCATGCCACATGTTGCTATGCATGGTACTGATCCAACCATCAACGACATGTCTCCTAGTGCGACAGAGTTGGAGTGCATTGTGCCACATGTTTGCCCACATATTGCCAATCTAACCAGCAGTGATTTTATATTTCCTACTGCATCAATATCTGAAAGTCTCATGCCAGAAACTGATTTCGATGTAAAAATAGCTATTGCATATCTCTTTTTTGTTTTCTTTTATGATTTCATTTATAGGTCTAATATGCCGTGTGGTTTTGTTTGTAGGATATAAATGATGAAAATGGAGATAAAGATAATTCCATTAGTGATGCAGTGATAGCTGAAATGGAAGCCAGCATCTATGGCTTGCAGGTTTTGTCCAACCATTTAAAGATGTTTGGGTGTGATTGCTGGTTTTCTATTGTGATGTATTAGCTGCAGATATATGTTTTGTTTTGTCTCATTCTGCAACAATTAACACTTGTGTAGTTTTAATTTTCTCCCATCACCAGAGTACAGATGCCAATTCTATTGACGGAGTAATCTGTTCTAGTGATTGTCAATTACAGTTGCATCTTAGTAACCTAAGTTTTTAGCAGCAGTATAACTCCAATAATGTTGAGCAATATCGTCCTACAGAAGTCACTAGTATTGATTAATCGATTGAATTGACAGAGAAAACCACAATGATTTAAAATTTCACTTCAATAATCTCGTATTCATGCTGCCCCAATTCTAAACTCAATGTTGTTGACTAAGCAGGAGATTCTGAAACTCAACCCAAGTTGCAAGTTTTATGTCTTTGCTGTTTATTCTGAGTGATTACATAGAAATTATCAGTTTTTATTCTGCCTGCTAATTTGCGACAGCTATTACCAAAACCGAGTGATTAGGTGTCCTCTTGTGTTTTTCTCACTGGTTGAGCGTTCAGGTATATAATGTTTCATCCATAAACTGTCTAGGGGCTTACTTTATCTGAGCTATATCTTACTGGGTGATTAGAAGCTCTGCTTGCAACTTCCCTTGGTGCATTTGTGGAGCCCTATTAACTGACAAGATTCTAGTCATTCTATTTCCTATCCTAAATGCTTCTGAATTTTCTGGGCCACACGTGCATTTCAATTCTTATTATGGTTCATATTATTATCCTTAATAAGTTAAGATGGCTGTCAGTTCAAAGCCCTGGTTGTTATGTATTACAAAATGCAGCAGTAAGATTTGAGTTCTCCATACGCATGCAAGTTTTATTTGGTTGGATGGCCTAGCAATAATGCTTGTGCTGTTTAGTTAAGACCTCTGAGTTGATTGAAGTTTGAATTCCTAGTTTGCTGCATTTTTCATGATTTAGAATTTCTTGTGATGAAAAATTGTGGAAATATATGTTATGTTTCTCTGTTGTTTTTAGAGTTAGTTTCTATTGGCAACTGAAGTTTCCAGTGGCTATACAGATTATTAAGAATGCTGATCTTGAAGAACTAAAAGAATTAGGATCTGGTACGTATGGCACTGTCTACCATGGAAAATGGCGGGGAACTGATGTTGCCATAAAAAGAATAAAAAAGAGCTGCTTTTCGGGTAGATCATCGGAGCAAGAGCGATTAGTAAGTTTCTCCAACACATTTTCTTATCATGCCTCCCCACCCTGTCTTTCCCATGACAATGTGTAGAACATGATCTTTATTTCCTGTTTGGGTGGCTGCTGAGTTGCAGAAGAAATCTGGTGTCTGTTCACTAATTGTTTTTGGGCATATGTATAAATTCAGACAAAAGACAGTTTGTATCCACATTTATGGAACAGGTATACGGTTTCCATTACAAGCTACATAGGCTTTGCATGATATTTAACCTTTAATAGGGAAAATTGGTGAATATAATTATTAATAGTGATCAACTTATTAACCTAATTATTCTCCTTGTACTGTTCTGCTCCTAGGTCCACTATTCTTCTATTTTCTGATGCTATGATTTGCTCTGCCTTTGTTCTACCTCCCTTTTCCTCTTTTAAGATCTTAGTCTGTTTCGTCATTGTAAATATGATTATATTTTTAGATATGGTTGTTAAATAGTATCTATCTTCTGATTCAAAAGTGATTCCTATAGAAAGATATGAAATTGAATGGTGTCAGTTCCTTGTTCACAAATTTTGAATAGAGAAAGAGGAGAAATAATTTATTAGGATTCTGAGCTGCCAGAACTTTGGGAACATAGGCAATATCACCATAAGATCAAACTGATGTTTGGAACCCAATGGACATTGTTCAGCCATCTGGTGTTTCATCTAAAGAGACACTACTTATTTATGACCTGTTTTAGCAAGTAATTTAGTATCAGCATGTCTGGCATCCCAACAGGAGAAACCAAGAAAAGATAAAGGGAAGTTCACTTTCACTTTTAGCATACTCCTATATGGTTCTGGCTTTTCACTTTCTAATTATTATAGTCACCATTTTGTGTTGTTAATGCTTGGATTCTACCAGACAAAAGACTTTTGGAGAGAAGCACAGATCCTCTCAAATCTGCATCATCCAAATGTGGTTGCATTTTATGGGGTAGTACCAGATGGGGCTGGAGGAACCTTAGCAACTGTAACTGAATATATGGTGAATGGATCACTTAGGCATGTTCTACTCAAGAAGGATAGGTAATTCAATATCAATTTTTTTTACTGAATATTATTTATTCTTTAGTTATACACGTGTATTTAATGGAGCCTGGTGTTTTTATGCAGGTCACTTGATCGGCGTAAAAAGCTCATAATTGCCATGGATGCAGCTTTTGGCATGGAGTACTTGCATTCAAAAAACATTGTCCACTTTGATCTGAAGTGTGACAATTTGCTTGTAAATCTAAGAGATCCTCAACGCCCTATATGCAAGGTATACAGTCCAAATCCCATTAAGATCTCACTTTTTAGTTGACCAAAAAAGACAGATACTTCATGTTGACGCTGAAGACTTTGGATGGCTAGCCTTAGAAAGTGTTACATATTCTATTGAAAGTGACATTGTTAATTTCTGGAATTAGGATTTTCTGATTTAAAGCACTGAGTTGTCAGTTTTTTCTTTTTCTCTCTCCAGGTTGGAGATTTTGGACTATCAAGAATCAAACGCAACACTCTTGTGTCTGGTGGCGTGCGAGGGACTCTTCCATGGATGGCACCAGAATTGTTGAATGGAAGCAGCAATCGGGTTTCGGAGAAGGTCAGTTGATCCTCGTCATTCTATGTGTTGCTGATGTGAAATTGAAGGAAACTAATAGTAAAGCAACTGAATGGTTGGCCAGGTTGATGTTTTCTCATTTGGAATTTCATTGTGGGAGATCTTGACTGGGGAGGAACCTTATGCAGATATGCATTGTGGTGCAATCATTGGTAAGTATGTGCTGTCAACCTGGTACTTAATACTGATTCCTCAATGAGAATTTACAAAGGCAGTGGTGGACCTAAATGATGGTTAGAGAAAATGGCAGTGGAACTATTTTCATAGAAATAACCATTTTCGTGATTTGTTTCTGGGTCATCATGATAAGCTCTATAATCTTTATTGCCACAAAAAAGGATTTTGCATATAATAAATAAATTTAGCTACTGTTTATATACTTATGTTTATTTGTATGTATATAAACTGTTTTTTTTTATTAGTTTTTTCTAAATATAAGCTACTTTTGGTCCTCTAATACTGCATATTTTTTGTGGAAGTAAAAGTTAATAACTCTGAGTACTTAAGATTATAAGCAACTATTTTAAAAACTTGAATATTTTATTTATCAGTTTGATCATTTATTACATATTTCTTTGTAAAAACATATATTTATTAGATAAATATAGATTAAACGCTTGAAAAAGCTTCAAATATGAAGTTACTGTGTGGCATGAAATTACTTAATGAAGTGACAAAAGATTCGAGATACTAAATTTGGATGTCAATAAAGAAAAACATTATAAATAATATATTTTCTTGAAACAATTGTAGGCCATGATACAATGTGCATCATGAAAAAGAATGTCCTCTTGACATACATTACGTGTCCTAGAAATGATTCTACACCCAAAATTTGCGAACCTAAAAATATCAGGGAATGTCAAAGTAAGCTGGGAACCAAATTGGGTCTTGTGAAAACTCATCTCATCTAAGCTTTATTCCCAAAGTAAAGAATTATGTCCTCTCAACATACATTACATGTTCTAAAATTGATTCTACATCCAAAATTCATGAACCTAAAAATACTAAAGGATATCAGAATAAGCTATGAAACAAATTGGTCTTGTGAAATTCATCTAAGCCTTATTTCCCACTAGTTAGGATTACCTATTTGGTTTAATTTTACATGAATCAAGTATCTAGAAAGAGGAGTTTAAAATTTTGAGATCAATCATATTCAGCATATGAATCTAAGGAGGAACTCACCTGATAGCTTGTGTAAAAATTTGAAGGACCAACAGACTGTCTTAAGGAACAGTGAGCTTCATCAAATTATGCATCTTATAAGCAAAATATCTACATTCTTTTAGTTAGAAGCATGGGAGTACCTTGTTTTATTTATTATGTGATTTTGGATCAATTTAAAGTTCCAAATATTGAGTTGGACTTGGCTTCCGCTAAGTTCGATAATGAGTCAGTTTTCCAGATGTGTCAATATTGATATAAAATTTAGATATACTGCAGCCGGGTCAGTTTCTCTGGTGGGAATGGTGATGCAATCCTATCAAAATTGTTAGTATGGTTGTGCTAAAGATAGAGTTATTGCTGGAAGCATAGTCAACCACCCCTCCCATTTGATAAGAATAACCTAGATGGTAAAAGACTGGCGAAGTTCCACTAGGATGTGAATTGTGTTAAAATTTCTAAAGAGAAGAATTTGCTATCACTAGTAGAGAGGAGGATCAACCATTTATCAAACTTGTTGATCTGAGTCCTAAGGATTTTAATAACCTTCTAAGTCCACTGCGGGGAGTTGCTTAACCCAACTTTGGCCCTGGAGATGAAAATAATATTCATGTCAAATCATTCTCCTTTGATTCGTACATGAATGAAACTGTTAGCCAGCAGCCAAAGCATGATTTCAGTCCTAAATCTACTGATATTCGTTCTTAGTTTGTTTCTGTTTTCTGTTAATTTTGTTTTCATTTTTTACCCTTCCTTATGGTAGTTTTTTAACTCGTTTATTCATTTGATTGATTATTAATCTATTTCTGGTTTCCTTGTTGAATAATAATGAAGGTGGGATCGTGAAAAACACTCTTCGACCTCCCATTCCAGATAGCTGTGATCCTGAGTGGAGGAAGCTAATGGAACAGTGCTGGTCACCGGACCCTGATTCTCGACCATCATTTACCGAGGTAACAAATAGGCTTAGAACTATGTCCCTACAGGCAAAGGGACATAATATTCAGCCAAGACAGATGAAGGCAAAACAACTCTCATGAATAGGCAAAGCAGTGCCTGTTTCTATCTGCACCAAGATCGGCAAGTATCTTGTATAGAAGCCCTTGGTATAGAGGATGAACACTTTTGAAAGCCCTTGGTATAGAGGATGAACACTTTTGAGGGTGAGCATGAGTATTGTTTATAGCTTAATGTTAGTTGTGTTTTCTTGCCTTTGGTAGTGAAATATCTTCATTTGTTTATTCTTTTGTAAAAAGAAGAAAAAGAAAAAAGTACAAGTAAATGATAAAAGACAGAATTTTAGGATCTCCAAATAGTATTTTTTATGGCTAGAAAACTCAACGAATATATGTGTATATACACTCATAAAAGAAAGAGAAGATAAAAAATAGAAGTGTGCTTTGGTTCATCTGCTTCACTTCTTAGGCTTTCAAATCCATTTCTTTTACAGAAAGTTATGTTCTTCTTATGATAACTTTAATTGGTCGATGTCAACTTTACTTCTTTTTTTGGTATGTCATTTTGATGAGGAGTTTGCTTGCATCCTTGTTCTTCAATAATTATGTGCAAAAGAGATTAAATATAGAAAATTGGTTTTATAACACGATGTCAACTAATGTTAGCAAATTGAGAAAGATATTTTTTCCTAGAAGAACCCCAAAAATTGTGTTACCCAGAAAGAAAAAGAAAAGAAAAGATTATCTCATTAACATGAATGGCATGATTTCTTTGGAAAAAAAAAATATTGCAAGAGGGTCTTATTAAATGAAAGACAAGATCCTTTTTGTGGGTGTTTCTGGCATTATTTTTAATAGGTCTTCATACTGTGCCATTTTTTAATATATAAAATTACAATGTGTCAAAAGTATTTAATTTCAGTATCATCTATAATAAAATATCTATTCGAAAGTAATTCAAAATATATAATTAATTATGAATAAGGGAAAATGTAAAATTAAGAAAAGAAAAATATGAAATAAAATTTATAATTATTAGATATGGTGGAAATATGAATGATGGAAATTTTGACTTGTAAGTGATTCAATTTTTATATGTGAATATGTTGTTAGTTAAAATTTTACACTATACTTCTTTCTAAAATAAAAAATAATTCTAACGTTTTAAATCAAAATTATTTATAATAATAATAATAATAATAATGGGTAATATCCGTTATAATTTATAGTATTATAATCGGCCAGATTTTTATAAAACGGTAACCCATTCCACAAACACAATGTGAAAGTGAGGCAGTCTCCAACAATAATGGTTGACCCTCACTTACCATATTTTTGTAATTTAATTAATTATAGTTGACCTTGACCATGAGAGAATTCCCATATAGGTACTTTTCAAGTTTCCATTGTTTCTTGGAAAAGACATCTTCATTTTCTCAATTACTTTTTCTTCTTCTTTTATCTTTCTTTTTTCTTTTTTCAAAAAGAAAGGCAAAGCCCAAAACAAAGAAAACTCAAGTCACATGCATATACATGTTTTCCCACAAAATCTATCATGGAAAAAAAAAAAAATGTTTTTCCACTTATTTCCATCACATCTTTCTAACTTTTATTCTGGTTTAATAAAATTCATTTCCATATAGTTAATTAGATCCATATTTTGTCAATGAATAGCATAATTCGTCTCAAAACTATCAAATATATATGACAAAGTCATATAATATATGGATAAATAGCTATTTAATGTATTAATTAGTAAATATTTTTAATTAAATATTTTTATTTCTAATTATATTCTTAATGTTAATTTATATAATTATAATTGATATATATCCAATATGTTGTTAATTATAGTTTTTATTAAATTATTATTATGTATATTTAATAATATAATTAAATTTGTATTAATATTGGAAAATGATCGCGAAGCAGATATAGTAAACGCTAATAAAAAATTATACTTAAAGCCGAAATATGATTTGAAAAAAAAAAAATGAGTGGAAGTTTAACAATCGGAAGAGGACGTGTGGAAAACGTGAAACGTATTTTTTCTTGGAAAGTTGTAAAGAAACAGCACTAGCACTACTGGTGGCTCGGAGGGCTCATTTCATTGGGTATTTGGGTCAAACTCTGAAGAAAGTTTTCATCTTTATATATATTTATGTATGTATGTATATCTGAGTCCATAGATACACCAGTTTTAAACAATTCCCATTTCTTGCAGAAGTAGAAAGTCATTTAAGAATGGAGAAAGCAGTGAACAGACAGAAAATTCTTCTTGGTCATTTGCAACCCAGTTCGCCTTTGTCTTCTCTTTCTCAGACCCAAGAATCAGTTCGTCTCTCTGTAGGTTTCGTTTTGCTTCAGTATATTTTGTTTGATTGATATCTTCTATTCTGTTTAAATTTTCTTTATTGAAATTACAAGTGGATTTAAGTGAGGTGTTTTAGATGGACAGCTTGGATTGAATGTCCGAGTTAATTATGTTCTCTTTATTTTTGTTTATGATGTATGGTCAAAGTGGAGTCGACGTCTCAAAAATCTCAATTTAAGGAGATTAGCTGATTGGAGAAGTTCTCCAAAGTTAGTATCTTTAATTTTAATTGCATGCATATACTCCTTTGTGCGGTTTGTAGTCTCTTTTCTTGACTTGAGCAGCTTGAATGATGTTGTGTATGCGAGATGTTGAATCTACTGCGTTTTTAGTTTTCAAGATCTTAAGAACAAAAGATCTTTAATATAAGGAAGTAACAACTTGCATAGACCAGTGAATTGGTATCGAAACATCCCAAAAGTAAACTAAAAACACAGTAATTTATCTTTCTACATATCAAAGATGTTGCCTGACTATTGTTCACTTATTTGTTAGACTTCAATTTGTGCTGCTGGTGATAGTACTGCATATCATCGAACAGCTGCTTTCAATGATGATGTTGTGATCGTGGCGTAAGTTAAATCTTGATTCATGAAGAAAGATGTTAAATGGTTGGGATATTGATTCTGTTGCACATTGCTTATCTGTTTTCTGTATTAAACTTGCCTATTGTAAACCAGTGCTTACCGTACTGCCATTTGCAAATCCAAGCGACGTGGTTTCAAGGATACCCATCCTGATGACCTACTTGGCTCAGTTTTGAAGGTTAGATGTCTTTGACTGAAAGTTCATGAATATTTTTCTTTTTGTTAGAATATTGGAAAAGGCTGATGTTTTTGTTTTAATGGATGCACTCTTCTGGATTTAGTTTCTTCACTTCTGTGATGAAGCACTTATCTGCCTACCTTGACAAGTTATATTCATTCTAGGCACTGATAGAGAAAACCAATGTGAATCCAAATGAGGTGGGTGATATAGTTGTGGGTACAGTTCTAGCTCCTGGGTCAGTAAGGGCAACAGAGTGCAGGATGGCAGCTTTCTTTGCTGGTTTTCCTGGTACATATTCTTTTATGGACTTTCACATAAGCTTTTATACCTTCTTTATTGGTGAACAGACTATAACTGTATTCATTTTCATAGAATATGGACAGAGACTTAGCCTATATAAATTAACAGCATCAAGAAATTTTAGTATGGCTATGTTAAATGCTAGAAATATCATATCTTAGACTGGCAAGGGAATTTGGGTATTTCATTAAATTGTACTCTTTGGATTTTTCAAGTTTGTCTTTCTCATTTGTAAGTGATTTATCTGTTCCAACCAGAAACTGTGCCCATCAGAACAGTCAACAGGCAATGCTCATCTGGCCTGCAGGCAGTTGCTGATGTTGCTGCTTCTATAAAAGCAGGATTTTATGACATTGGTAAGATGGATTCTGAGCTGCGCCTTTCTTGACTAGTTACAACCTTCTGTGTGCTTCATTGTTTTTTCTTCGTACCAATACAAGGCATTGGAGCTGGATTGGAGTGCATGACACTGGACAACATTCGCAGTACTCCTTCCCAACCTAACCCAAGAGTAATCCCAAATTGCTTTTATTTTCTCTATAGGACTTAATGGTTTGTTAGTTCATTTAGAGATGGACTTGAATTGGTGACAGGTGGAAAGCTTTACGCAAGCCCGAGATTGCCTCCTTCCTATGGGCATCACTTCTGAAAATGTTGCACAGCGTTATGGTGTAACACGTCTAGAGCAAGACCAGGCTGCTGTGAGTTCTACATAACAGTAAACATGATGTTAACTTCCTTGCAGATGTAATGTGTAATAATCTTGACACCTTTTCTTTATAAAGGTTGAATCTCATAGGAAAGCAGCTGCTGCAACAGCATCTGGTAAATTCAGAGATGAAATCATCCCAGTTTCTACAAAGGTAAGTGAATGAACGAATGCTCATGAGATTCTACTGTATTTATCTTCTTCATGTTTCTTTCTGATGACTGTTTTCTTAAGATTGTGGACCCAAAAACTGGCGAAGAGAAGACTGTCTCAATTTTGGTGGATGATGGTATTCGACCAAATACAAACATAGCAGATCTGTCCAAGCTAAAGCCTGCATTTAAAAAGGATGGGTCAACAACTGCTGGTATTTAATATTTCCATATTTGCCGCTCAATATCTTGTCCTTCAGAATCTTGCAAGTTAGATCTAACTGTAATTATGTTTTAGGTAATGCAAGCCAGGTGAGTGATGGAGCCGGTGCAGTTCTCCTTGCAAAAAGAAGTGTGGCTGTGCAGAAGGGGCTCCCAATCCTCGGGGTGTTCAGGTACTTACTTTTTCTAACACGGATATTTCTTTTAGACAAGTTTCAAAGACTTCTCTGCCAGCTCAAGTTCCAGGTTTGATACCATGTAGTCACAGTTGAGAATGTTGGACCAAACTTACATCAGTGACCATACAAGTGGGTCGGAATCTCATCTCGCACAAAACCAATAGGCTTGTGCTAAGGGCCAATCTACTCCACTTATGTGTCACTTTTTCTTATAGTTTTCCGATGTGTGGTTCTATATACATCTCCGACAATAATGATAATTACACAAACAGTTTCTATGTAGATATTGATCTCAGTATACCAACAAGGGCATGCTAGAAAATTATTGAACCAGACTTTATCTGATATCATGGCAATTTGGACAGCAGTTTAGTGTGATATGAATTTTCATATGGTGCCAAATTATAGATGAACAGGGCTAAGCAAGTTCTGCTAGAAACTCATACCAATGTGGTTTGCTTGTATGCAATATCATTTATTTACATAAATATTTGCCTTAATAACATTTAAACATAAGTGGATAGATGGCTAATGTGGTAACTTTGCTTTTTAGTTACTTTATATATTTAACCAGGGAACTAGAACTAAGATATATTTTATTAGAAAAAAAAAGGGTGAATGTGTATAAATGGTATGAAGAGAACATCATTCCTGGAAATGATACCACTTCATAAATAAGAGTTTTATTTTAGTACAGCAATTGAAGAATTTGAAAACAGAAGCAGAAATGCAGAAATGCAGAAATGATTGTCTATGGAAATCTCCAAACCTAGGAAGGAAAGAGAATCCAGAAATGACAGAAGTTAACATTAACGCATAGATGCAACATGTACTGCTTTTCTTTTTAATGTCATTTGGAATCTGAGGAGGGGCAACGAGGGAATAAATTTTTGCAGACATTGATAAAGAAATCTGCCTGTCTGGATTTATGACTCGCTTTTCTGCAGGAGTTTTGCCGCTGTTGGTGTGGATCCTGCTGTGATGGGAGTTGGCCCAGCTTTTGCAATTCCAGCTGCAGTGAAAGCTGCTGGATTAGAACTTGATAATATTGACCTATTTGAAATTAATGAGGTGCAGAGATGAATGTTGCTTATAACTTTGGTGTTGTCTTAGTTTTAACAAGAGTGCAAGAATTTCAAGTTAAGCAAACCTGTTCTTTGTTCAGGCATTTGCATCCCAATATGTTTACTGTTGCAAGAAATTGGAGCTTGATCCAGAAAAAGTAAACGTCAATGGCGGTGCAATTGCTCTTGGTCATCCTTTGGGTGCCACAGGTATGCATATCTCTCAGAAAACTGATGGTTTGAGATATCTAATAAATTGTTGCTCAATGCACCATACCAAGTATGCATCACATAATATGCCTTAAGAGTAATTATCTTTCCCTGAATCAACATATAAAAAAATATTGTCATGTGATTTGAGAAGTCTATCTTGATTTGAGAATCATATGTCATCAGTTGGCCATAATATTGAAGCTACCTGCTGCTTTTTGCATAGGTGCTCGTTGTGTTGCAACTCTTTTGCATGAGATGAAGCGCTGCGGGAAGGACTGCCGCTTTGGAGTAATCTCAATGTGCATAGGTAAGGGCATGCCATTATTTTTACAGTTAGTGAAACCACAGCAGGGTTAGGTCCGGATTTGAATTCATAATTACTTAATTTGTATAATTTGGGTAGCCATATCTGTAATCCTGCAGATGGTTGGCAATTTCCTTTGTCCAACTAGGATAGTGAAGCATGACGCATTTTAATCTCCAGATGGTAGTTAAAATGTCAAACAGTACATATTCCCTGTCTTTCTCCTTTCTGTGTCTGTTTGTGGGGAACCAGTGGGACTTGTTAGAGAAGATATACAACAACAGAAGTTACTGGATCTTATGTCTGAGATCAGATGGTATACCTTCTTCCTTCCACAGGATTATTGGTCAAATGTGATACAGAACCTACTTGATAGAACTTTCTAACAAACATCTATTACAATATTGCAAAAGAGTACCTACGGAAGTTAAGTGGAAATAAATGGTGATAAAACTAATGATGGAAGAAGAAAATATATCAATTTACAGAGGAGCATTCTTCGTAGTCTACGTGCACTTCTGAAGCAGAAAAAAGAGGAATTGAAATATTGGAATTTGTCAACAATCTTCATTAAACTTCTTTGTTGGCTACACCTACTGACCATTTGAAGTGTTGAACATAATAATTGCAGGTACAGGTATGGGGGCTGCAGCTGTTTTTGAAAGAGGAGATTGTGTGGATGAGCTATGCAATGCTCGACCTGTCAATGGTAACGACCTTTTATCAAAGGATGCTCACTAGACATGTATTCTTCACCTTGTTAAATTCATTTATGCACACCTCTGGAGGGTATTGAACAAACTAGTCATCTAATAGGGGCTGCAGGTGGGAAAATAAATATGTCAATCATCCTCTGCAGCCTAGAAAGGGTCGTGTTTATTAGAGCTTTAATGATTTCATTTGCAGGTTTGTCAAACCTCAATTAGAATGTATACTTGCTAATGCTGTTATAGTGAGCTGCTTGAAAAAAAAAAATCACAACCACCTATTTACTTGCCCTAAGTATGATTTTTTTTTTTTTTTTGAATTGCTGTATTTGGTTTACTTTAAGTCTCATTTCTTCATTAATCAAGATGCTTTTGCATTTAATTTTAATGTATTAAATCATCGAATTCTGAAGACGAGGTAGTAAAATTAAAATGCAACTTTCAGATAATATGAAACAAGTAGCTATAATTTTGCTTTAACAAAAAGGATCACCAGAGATCAGAATACAGTGCAAGTGCTACCAAATGGGCATTTATTAACAGGTTGACAGTAATTCGTTCCAGTTAAACAGAAAAAGCTTCATTAGACTTGCACCGAGCATACATTTATAGAAGGGTATCGGAAAATCACAATGTCAGAACAAATATAAGCCTAGAGATTACACAAGATGTAAAGAGACCACCTTTAAAAGTCCTTGTATAATAGCTGATATTTTGGTAGCCGCTCGGGGGGCAGAGGGCACTTCACAATCAGTTTGCCTTTCATGGCTCCTCTAAATATGGTCTACAAAAATGGGTAGCAAGTTTATGTTTAGCTTTGATCCTATATGCTCTAGAATCAAATCCACCAGAGGCAAGAAAAAAGCTGTTAAACTATGATCCATTATAAAAAAATGGAAGTTGCCTTACAAATAAGTAAACTAAATAAAGATTCAAAAGAGAAAATCTTGAACTTAAATCTTAAGGAGTGCTTGCGCTTCGGTATGAAAATATGACAGTTGCAACAAATTGTTGTCAAACTTCTCATCATAACAGCTATTTTCCCTCTTCTTAGCTGTTTCATGTTTATTTTCTTGGTTAGCGAAACTGGTGAGTTGCTAAATATCCATTTTCTCTTAAGAAACCATACATCGTGAACTCTACAAAGTGCTTAAAGATCATGGATATAAACTTGGTGGTGCTGAGCATGTATACATGCTCAATAGAATCAGATATCTACAAGTGTGTTTCAGTATACCATGAACTCCATAAGAATTAAAGAAAATCCAAGAAATGACTATCAACCCCAAAATTCTTAAACAACAAGGGATTACTAGTGCCGAACCACCATTGCCCCTTTACCACTAGTTTGTTTGGTGCACTAATTGCACAAAAGAAAAAGAAGAGAAATCAAAGGAGGGAAATGAAAACAAACGAAGAGAAGGGGGGAAAAAAGAAAAAAGAAATTGTATTTCCCCTCTTATGGTTGGTTAGCTTTTCTAAGAATAAGAGAGGAATACTATTTCTCTTATGTGTATTTATTTTTCCAGTTATACCTGTTAGTATTTTTTATTCCCCTTGCTTTCTGGTGCTATCATATTCTCTTCCATATTAACACCCAAACAACAGAAATCAATCTAATTTCTCTTCTTTTCTTTTCTCCTCACTTCCCTGGTGGAACCAAACATACTGAATTTATTCATAAAAAAAATGGAGTGCTTGAATCAACTGTTCACAGAGCATCACCAAGGGTGATCAAAAGCTAGGGACAACGGAGGTCTATTATTCCAGATATATTGGGCTATATAAAAAACAAAACACATACACACAATTGGAAGAAAAAAAAAGTGAGATTTAATAACCTTAGAAAAGAAAGAACAAACCTCAACAACATCAATGAAGTCTTGTTTGGTGTGAAAAGCACCAATCCACTTTGTATGATCAGGACTCCTGAATCAATCCACCCCACAAGTTTTTCAAAAGAAAAAAGGGAAAAACAGAAAAGAGAAAGCAGCAAAAGAAAGAAAGAAAGAAGTACCCAGAATCCATTTTCATGTGATGGGCATTAAAGAAAAAGACAGTAGAAGGAGTCAAGGTAATGTCGAAGTAATTAACGTAGACTTGAACATCCTCCGAATCCATGTCCACCAATGCTATGCTTGCAAACTTTGATACTTCACGAGCTGATTTCGATAGCTGCTTTCAATAATTTCTTTTCCTTTAGATTAATTAATCAATTAATGGACAGAAAGAAAGAAAGAAAAGATAAATCATTAAAAGAAAAAGTACCAAATCGTCGAGATGAAGGCAAACGGCGTCGGATGAGCGGCCAAAACGGAGGACGAGAACCTTGTCAATAGTGTCTCTTATTAGAGAGTCTATTTCTTTCTTCTTCGTTAGCCTCCTTAATTCCAAGCTCATTCTCTCTCTCTCTCTCTCTCTCTCTCTGTGATGCAATGAATTATCCAGTTCCAGTCGTCTTTTTTCTGCGTTTCAAGCTTTGAACGTTGTTAGCTTTCCTTTCTTTTTTAAAAGAAAAAGTTAAACAAAAAAATTAGTTTTGTTTTCTTAATTTATATCATATTTATATGAGAGTAAAGATAAGTAATTAATTCTTCAATCAATATCTTTGCCAAAAGTGAAACAGATTTAATTTGGTAAAGTTTGTACGAGAGTAAAAGATCCAATATTTTTAAAAGGCTTAATAGCTAAAAAAATCTTATATTGCACTGATTAAAATCTAATATGTAATATTTAAATTTTTAATTTTAATATTAAATTTTAATATTAATTTTGATTTTCACTTCTGTTAAAATTATCAACAAAATTTATTAACATGATGTCAATCTCGGCAACAACAATAAGAATGAAGAATCAAGTTAACACTCTCATTATTAAAATACTATCGTTTAAGCATATAAAAATAATAAAACTCCAAAGATAAAAAAAAAGAAATTTATATATCTAAATAATAATATTTTAGTAATAGAATGAATCAACGACTCTAATATTGACTCAATTATTTCTTGTTGTTATCAGAATTCATACCAAACTACGAGATTTGACAGATAATTTTATTAAATGCTAAAATTGTAATTAATATTAAAATATAATATTGAAATTAAAAATTTAAAAACTATGTATTGTATTTGATAACAAATGCAAAGTTCATAATTCTTTTGCCAATCAAGCTTTTTTTAAAATATTAAAATTTTCAATCAAAATAAATTTTTCTATATCAACCTTTTCATTTTCCTTAACCATATCACATAATTTTACTGAAAAAACAATAATAAATTCAAAAAATTATCAAAAAAATTTATACGAATTATTATAATTTTTTAAAAATAGAATATCAATTTACTTCTCTCACAAATAAAAAAAGAAAAGAAAAGACTTCAAAACTTGTGTAATGCACTTAAACACCACCTATTATAATTTGTAATAAGATGTAAACAGACTCTCAAACTTTGTAGATAAAACTAAATAGGTTATTTAAACTCTAAACTTTAATATTTTAACTTAATTTATTCTTAAATGAAAGTGAGAGTACTCTTTTTTAAACATAGAATAAAGATTCATAATTTTAATGTTATTACTAATAGCTGATTACTTATTTTTTTTAATTAAAAATTAGCTAATTATTTATTAAACTTAATTGTAAGAATTAATTATTGTTATTTTTTTATTAAATTCACTCTTTTAAATATAAAAAGTACAATTCACTCTCTTAAAATGGCTACGTGAACCAAAAAAAATAATAAAATTTTGAATTAAAATGATATAAATCCCAGAAGAGTCATTGATTCTGATTTGAACCTTAATCATTATAAGTTCATATTTAAATAGGAGGTCCTAGAAGGTAGTTTCTTCAGCGTTTACTCATTTGATGGTCAGAAAGCAAACTGAAGCTTTACAACGGTCTCTCCCACAAAAATGGCACTGCGTGTGAAACATTCTAGCTCAAAAGAGATTTTCATAATCTTTTTCATTTTTAATTTCTAAACTTGTATTGAACACAAATAAGATTTAAACAATGGTTTTGTATATGAGGTTGAAGCCAATTGCATAAAATCATAAACATATGATGGAATTTTGATAATCATGAAAGCTCTTCAGTTTGCCAAAAGTGAAACTTTGTAGCTCAAAATAGATTTTTTCCATATCAGCCTTTTCATTTTCCCCAACTATCGCATAATTTTCCAATCTGGCAGTCAGTAGTCAGTACTAGAAACTTAGCGTTCCATCAATGTCAACTTAATTTTGTGCTATTACACCAGTCTAAAAGAGGAAAGAATTCGATAATGAACCCTGTATTGCACAAATATTACTCATCAGGGGAACCACCAGGACCGTTGCATGCTCATTCTGGATCAGGGGAACCACCAGGAACCAGCTGCATTGCAAACCAAATATCAGTATACTACATCCGTACTTCACATCATTTTTCTACAAGTGTCAACAATAGAGTTCAAGAGTTTTTAAATACTCATACAAAACAAATCAGAGAAATCTCTGAAATTCTCATTGTGAGTCCTTTGTAAAGAATATTAGAAGTGGGGGTAATTGCATTCCCCTAACTTTAACTGACGTAATCATCAATCGTGAGGCACAAACGTAAGAGTTTTGCTCATAACTTTCAACAGATTGTATTTAAAGAAGCAATAATGTATATAGAAAAAAGGTCCTTTTCTTGTTCTTGATTTGTTCTGCAGAGATTTAACTACTCTTAACTTTGAACTTTTATTCATAATTTGAAGTTCCTACCACATAATAAAGGGTCCCCCTTGGCAAAGGGGAACGAGCTTTTTCAATATTCTTTGATTTCAAAAAGGCATTATCAATTATGTAAAAAATTTCCAAATGGCTATAAAAACTAATAACACGATTAACTTACAATGGCAATGTTGTTCCCATTCAGTAGAATCTGATCAAGCTTTGTTATCCGCCGCCCTTCAGCAGTGATCTCACTGTAATGTCAGTAAAGGAACAGATTTTCATGAAATTCACAAAAACATAAAACCTGTTGATGCTCACAAAGTAAATGTATGCAAGTGGGTGCCAAGAGAAAAGGTCAAGGCAAGAGACATAGAGAGACAGAAAGTTAAAGAAAAAAACAGAGAGATACCAAATGAAAATGAGTTCTTCTCAATAAATGCATTTTCATCATCAAATAATATTAGAAGCATCATCGTGCTACAACATGCATAATGAACACAAAGTCACTTCTTTAGTTCATTATTGCAAATATTAGCTGATTATCATCAATATTTTTGTACTCACACTTTATTCTAACATCTCCGCATTTGATTGAACTGCCATTAGAAAAGGTCCAGTTTTTCATTTCTCATATGTGGCTAATCAAAAGGATCAGCTCACTACCTTATCAGTCAATTTAACTCGAGGCAAAAGCAGAAAGTCACATTTTTTATTTTCATCCTGCAGTACAAATATTGTTCAAAAACCAAAATGATAATCTTTTGGCGGACTTGATTAAAAAAAAAAAAGGGTCCTCATTGCATCACTGCTCTCTTCTAATCTATCAGCCTTTCAACCATGGCACCTCACTATCTATATGAAAGACCGATACTTTAGAGAATGAGCAATACTCAGGAAGCATTCCAACTAAACTCAAATTATTCAGTCTTTTTTTATTTGAATTTAAAAAGTGCATTTTCTGGATTATGCAGTAGGAGAAATTGTATAAACTTCAAAATCTTAAGAGATGTATGAGCCTTTCCTACATCTAGCGGCCATATGCCAAGGATTCTTCAACACATACACGGATAATAGCATGTTCAATCTTTTGGGTAGGATCAATCCTTTGATATGAGCTCTATACTTCAGCATAGTGAACCTTGAAAAAACTAGTTAACAATTCATTTTCAATTGTACAAACACTTAGATGGATATCAACATCAAGCCATTATCTATTCCATGCCATAATTCTACTCATTTATGTCAAACTCCCTTCAAGAGAAAGAGAGGCGCCACCAATAACCAGCTAATGGTAACATCACCATAAACTCACTGCTCTATTTACAATTCTATGAAGATTTTTCCTCAATTAACAAAATTAATAAATAAATGATAAGCAAAAGTTTGTAGAAAACCCTAATCCCCAATATACAGAAAACCTCAACTTCAATAGCAAATTCGCAGTAGCCAATGTATTCGCTTACCAAGAGTAAGCATAGCGTACTATTATCACTTCAACTCTTCCAAAACACGTGTTCACCAGCAAGACCTGATTGCAATTAGGTTATTTCCTCTATAGACTGCCCCAGCCATCAAAATTGTCCAATCACAAGGATCAGTTGATGACAAGTTTAAAGATCTCTGCATCTACCTCCATCATAACACATAACGTTAAAGCTTCAGCTACCTACCTCGTCTACTGCAAGAGGGTGCTACTGTTGGTTATCAGCCTAGCTGAATACAGAACCAGAACATCACCTTTAAACTATCATTCTCAATAGCATTCATTTAAACATGCAAAAGATAACTTTTTGGCTGGCTTGATCAATTTTTTTTTTACCTAGCATAAACCCTCTTATCCTCATCAATCAGCCTTTAGAATTGCCATACCCTATACGTAAGTCTTTTTCTTAATAAGCACTGGCTAACCAAGGAGACTCAGTTGAAATATATTATCTTAGACACTGCATTCTAATTATGCTCAACCTCCTCAATCTCTGTTTATTTGGTGGTTACTATGTGTTTAAAGTTAAACAGTACTATTTCAGAAAGGCATATTCTAGACAGTATAGCAGGAAAGAATCATGAAAACTTCAGAAGTTTAAAGACATATATTTAGCCAAATCCCTAAGGATTTCTCACCCCATACACAGACAAGAGTGGTCTAGAATGAATGAACTCAATACTTGCAAGATTAAACAAAATGGGATTCTCAATCTCTTGATATGTATCTAAGCATAGCAAACCCAAATCCTAGTTAACAAATATGTCCAAATAACTTCATTTTCTTTTATAGGAATCACTATGATATCAAAAATTAAACCTTCCAACTCCACAATCTCTACTCTTTACTCTTTTAGGTCAAAATTGAAACTTTTCACTTCAAAAGATGCACCACTAGTAACCAGATAATAGTAACATGATTATAAACTCACAGCATAATTTAATCAGCATTGAAAAAAAATAATTGGGATTATATCTTAGATTAACTTTCTCCTTCAGCTCAATCAGAAAGTTATCAAAACTAAAGAAAGCACAACGAAGCATAATTTGCTACTCACCTACAACTCTATAAGAAAGATTTTTGCCTTTCTCAATTCAAAATCTCTTTTCTAAAAAAAAAGGCCAAAAGGTTTGTAACCAAAACCCTAAACCCTAATATACATACACACAAGAAAAAAAGAAAACCTCAGTAACCAATGAATAAGTTAAACCCTAAAACCAGAAGAGTTAAGTTTAACGTACTATTCAGTGACATCTTCAAGCACCATATTCACATAAACGTCAAATCCTCTTAGAGTGCCAACAAGCTCCTTATCTCCTTTCATAATTACCCAGATTTTTGACCCAATGCAGCGATCTATAAGCTCTGCCGAATCAAAATTCCAAATTATATATATATATATATATATATATATATATATATATAAAAGAAACAAAAAGTTAGCAACTTTTTAGCGGCAAAATTACTTCTTTTTTTTCTCTAGAAAAGATTATACTTGACAGAAAAGGAGAGTAACGGAACCTGAAGGGAGAAGCTGGGAGGGATTGTTAGCCATGATTTTGGACAATCAAAGATTCTTTAGCAATTAGCAGAGAGTTAAAGTGAGGGTCTTGATTCTTTGAAGCGATGTTTGTGTATTGCGGTTGTTTTTTCAAAAAATAAAATAAAATCGTGGAGACATTCTCCTATGACTGAAATAACCCTGATGCTTATTGAGAAATTTTTAAATTCTTTTAGATATCTTTTAGTATACTATTTCAATTTTTATTACTCATTTAATAAAATTTTAATAAATTAAGCAAGAAAGTGTAATATTGCTAAACCAATTAATATGAAAATATATTTATTAAAATTAAAAGATAATAGAATAGTTGGGGCTTAAGAAATTTTTTGCACCTGATAATTATTATTATCTAAAAGTTATATCAAACATATTTAATAAAATAGTTAATAGTATTTCTATTTAAAAAAATATCGATTAATTAATTAATTATTTTTTATTTATTTAACAACACTATTTCTAATAAAAACTATTAGTAATATTTTATTTTATATTGATTATAACTAAATTTTTTTAACTCATGATAAATAATTATTATTTTAAAATTATTATTAAATAAAAAAATTAATTAATAAAGTTTAAATTTTATTTTTTATTTCTAAAGTAACCTTTTATATATATTACTAATAGTAAATATTAATTGATTTAAAAAAAATTAATTGTAGTCTTTTCATTTATTAAATATGTTTTTAATTTATTTTTGTAAACATTATTATTAAAATAGAATATTTACAGAAATAAATTGATTTATTTTTATTAATTATTTAATATATTAACAATAATTATTAATAAAAAATTATAAATAATTTAATTTATTAATATAATTACGAAATATCATTTATGAACTATTCACCATACTTATAAATTATGTTATAGTCCAAATCAAATCAAAATTATTTTGAATTTTTTCATCATAATTATCATATAAAATAGTGCGTACATTAAGAAATTTTAAAATTAATTAAGTTGAGATTAAATATCAACAGCTCGAGTGAAGTATGCATTTTAAAGATTTAACAAATAAAGTAAGCCAGAGTGGCAGGGCTGTTAAGTCATTGTGCAATAAAGGAAATATCTATACAAAATCATTAGGCAATGACTAATGTTTTCAGAAAAAGGGAATATGAAAACTGAATTCAACCGTGAATTACTATTTTGTTAGCATTTGACAACTAGGAAAAGAGTTGGGAAGTGGAAAGTGGAAAGAAATATTCAGAAATTGAAAAATACCAAAAATAGATTTTTTTAAGAAAAAAGAAGTAAATGACATATGTAATTCCTTTGTTACTCTTGTCAATATTCTTCCAGATTCGTAGAAATCGTAAGAGATTGGTTACAAGGTACGAACAGAAGAAAACAGATTTCTTTCAGAATCTTTTTCTTTTCTTTTCGGCTTCTAATCAAATTTCTCTTTCTCTCTTGTAACCTTCATCTCACTCTTGTTCTCTACAAAACAGGTAACTTTTCTATTTTCTTTTCATAATTTTCTGGGTTTCTCCCTCACTCTTTTAGTTGGCACAGTAATTTCATCTTTTTTCATATCTTTTACACCAATTCCTTTCTGGGTTTTCAATTTTTAGATGTTAATCGATTCTTTTTTATATATCTTTGTGAAATATTATCTGTTGGGTTCAGACCTCAAAGTCTGAATTTAGAAAGGGTAAAATCTAAAATCGTTCCTCGACTCATAATTTTGTTGTTATTGATTGAAAGAGAATTTAGCACAGTCATGGCATGAAGTTATTGTTCGAAATTGTTTTGGTAATCCTCATTGTTTTCGATGTCTGTCGCTACTATCCCTTCAAAAAATAAAATGCCACTCGCTACTTAACTTTTGATTCAATACATTTAACCCTTTCTGGGTTCTTGTGTTCTTTAGATGTTAATTGATTGTTTTGATTTCTGTAAACATAGTTTACTAAAAAGATATGTTGGGTTCATTGTAAAAACACCTCGAAGTCTGAATTTTTGAAAGAAAAAAATAAAAATTGTCACTTTGACTTGACTGTATAGTTTATGTGTTTTTATATAGTTTGAAGGGTGTTGAACACAATCATCAATGGCTGTTTCTGTTACGCAAATGTCTATAATTGTTGGAATTCTGGGTGCACTGTCCTTTATTTTTGGTGTAATCGCTGAAAATAAGAAGGTATTTGAAGTTACCATAAGTTTGCATCTGATTCAGTGGACTTATTTAAGAATTTTTTCTAATATTTGTTGGTTGTGTTTGATTTGGGGTGTATGTAAAGCCTGCAGCTGGAACTCCAATAACTGGAAAAGGTGTAGTGATTTGCAAGTATCCATCTGATCCAACTGTTGCCTTGGGTTATCTATCTTTTGCATTTCTTGTAGCATCTACAGTGGCTGGCTATCTGTCTCTTTTTTATCCTTATAAAGGCAAATCTGTTCCTCAATCTGTGTTGTTTCAAAGTGCCAGTTTTTCTACATTCTTCAGCATTTCCTTGTAAGCATACATACTTATTTTCTCTCATGTTAGTGCATTTGATTTTTGGTTCTTGTTTTCGAGGTTTTGGTGTCCTCCCTTACTAGTTTGTGTGTATCCGTGTCAGGTTTACTGGGGGATTAGCAGCCACTCTGCTTTTATGGCCAACAATCACAGAGCAATTCCATTTGACTCGCAAGGTTCATCACAATCTCGAGACTACTTGCCCTACTGCTAAGACTGGTCTCCTTGGTGGGGGTGCATTTGTCTCTCTTGACTCGGCCCTCTTCTGGTTAGTTTCCCTTATGTTAGCTGATAATGCGCGCGAGGACTACTTTGAAGAGGTGGAGAATGAGTGCAAGCCTGAATATAATGCACCTGCACATCTCAAGGGCACTGCATAAGCTTGAGAAATATTTCCCTGTATTCTGTCTTTGGCTTTAGACATTTACATGCCACATTAATAAATTGTTAATTAGCATGATCAGCCAACTCTATGAAGCACATGAATCTTTTTTGACCAGTGATACAGTATCAGCAATTACTGTTGGAAATTAGGTCGGGCACCCATGATGATACTAAGCCCATTCACTACATTCTTTTTTTGTTTTTCTTTCTTTTTCGAGGTAAAAGGATAACTTCATTAATTAGAAATATCGAAAGAACAAAGCAGAAACTAAACAGCTTGGAGGATTCATCTCCCAAGACATACAATCTGACATAGAACAAGCAGCTCTAGCTAACACATGAGCCACCTTATTATTTCAAACAATTAATAGTCTCAGACAAGTAAAATAATGATAGTATCTGCCATTACCAACTAGGAAACTACTGAATAAGCTAAGTTTAAAATATAATTATCCGATCGCATTTCAAATTCGTTAAAAAGTTAAATTTAAAAATAAATGCAAAGTATAAAATTTGTTTGATAGCTAATCGAAAGTTATATAATCAAGAATACTATTTTAAAAGTTGATACTAAAATCTAAATATCATTAAAATTTTGAAAAATACTTAAGAAATAAATATAGTATAATTTCTGTTGAACGATTTAGAAATTATCCTAATGTTTTAAGCCAAATCTCACAAGCGGCAAACTCTTGAAAGAAAAAAGAAAAAGAGAAAAAAGAAATTATCCTAATAAAACTGACACTTCTATAATTTAAAAATTAATTTTTTTATTTAAATAGATAAACTATAATAAATAAGAGACTGATATATAGAAATAGTAAGAGAGAAAATTTTTTAAACTGATTAAGATACTCTTAGAATTAATAAGTAATTATATTCTATCATAATTATATATGTAATTAATTTAATTTCCTAATTCTAATAGAATTAATTAGTGATTAATTTTCTAATTCTAATAGAATTAATTAGTGATTAATATAATATAACCCTAATGCTAATCTTAATCCTAATCCTATTATAATTTTATATACACTCCTAATTCTATAAGAAAATTGATGAATATATTACACTATATATAAACTTATGATGGAGTTCAAATAAGTCACTACAAATTTTCATAAAAAAAATAAAAAATAAGAAGCAAAAAAAAGGTATAACATTTTTATTTTTATTTTATTAATTTATTTATTAACGTGTATATTTTTTTTGATCCTATAATATTTCTATATAATTTTTAATTGTATAAGAGATTTATGAATTATTTTCTCACATTATATATTTATACCTATAATGAAGTTTAAATAATAAAATATAAATTCTTATAAAAATTAAAAATAAAAAGTCATAAAAATTTTTAATTTTTATTTTATTAATATATTAATTTATATATTTATTATTTCTATAATAATATTTTATTAATAGAATTATTTATTATTGATCAATCATTTAATATGAAAATATATAAATATATAAATATATGTATAGATTATTTATTAATTTAATTTGTGTACCATAAAGATTTTTGAAAAAGAGATTAATTCCTTGGCCCTCGCCGTATATCAACATCCCAATGGAACCAACATAAATTTGTGGCCTTTAAAAAGCGCATGCAAAGCCACGTGTAAAACATCGACCGGAACTCCACCATCTCGTCGCCTTTTCTCCAACAGCGACGACAACAGTTGTAGACACCGTCTGACCCAACTCATCACCTCTTTCCATTCCATTTCCGTCGCCAATTTATGTTACAAAAGCCCCCACATTTCTCCCTCTATATAACACACACACACACACACACACACACATATTCTCTGTCTTAAATTTTTCTTTTCATCATCTCAATTTCACCACCTCTTACTCTTTTTGTTTTATTATTATTGTTATTGTTAATTTTTACTTTCTCTGTCTATCTCTCTCTATATCTCAGCGAGTCTTTCACGCAACCTCCTTTTACCAGAAGAGGAATTCATTTCCCTTTCTTTTCCTTTGTAATAATCCCTCACCTTCTCTCTTTCTTAACAATCTAATTTAATTACCTCTTCATTTTGGGCTATAATTACAAGTTATTTGATTGATGATTCTGATTCTGATTCATATTGATGATTTCTGTGTTTAATTGGTTTTTTTTTTTGATAATATGGGTTTTAATTGCGGGCCAAAGTGAACAATTCTTTTGCTTAAAAAAATACTCAAATTACCTAATTTCAGACTACTTTATTTTTGTTTGCCTGTTTTATTTTATGTCTATAATGTCAGAAATTATCAGGGTTTGTTGTCTGTTCAGTTCTGATTTTGGTGTCCGTTGCAATTGTGTAGGTACTTTGTTTTAATTCATTTTGTGTGTAATAATGAATAAAGATGGATAAACTGGATCTTTCTTTACTGCACAATAGTGATCATAGGTACAATTAGGGATTGATGGTGTATTGGTCTGTCATTATGAACTGCTGTTCCATGCTTATTAAACAAAATAATTCACATTTGGGACTTTGTTTACTAATGAACCCATAAAAATTTTAATTGTATTAAGTGGTTCTCAAGCTTTAATCTCTTTGTTAGTACCCATAAATGTATTACTTTTTATCCCAGCAGCTGCTGTAAGGGTGTGTTGATTTCATAAGCTTTATTAAAGAATGATGCTGAATTTGCTAGTTTGCGCTTTGCTTGTTTCTTGTATGGCTTTTAATTGCTACAACACTTTTGAACGCCAGTGTAGATTTTAGTTTATTCTATTGACTGCTAATGAAACTTTTAATGACATTAATGTGACCATGATTTCTTTTTCTGGGGGTATAACTGCAGGTTTTATGACTCTTTGGTAACTTACTGGCTCAGGAAGTATTTATTTATTTTATGACGGTTGTAGACCTGCAAGTGTCACTGCACTAAGCATTACTGAAATATTTATCACATTCGCTGGAGCATTGTAAGAGTACTAGGCTGTGGATTTTCTTTGTAAAGTTGATTAAAAGATTCTATAGCTTTCAATTGCTTACTCAAGTAGAGCTTCTGAAGCTTCCAGTGGGGTATTTCTACAGTGTTGCTTCCAGTGACAAGTATATATGCAGTTGAAAGATAATTGTTTGTAAGTTTAAGCCTTATCTTCTTCTTTTGTCCTTTCTGTTTATTACATTTCAAATTATATTTGTTGTACTGTGAGTTTTCTTTTCAAATGTATTTTTATGTGTACCGTGTCCAAGTAGTTTATAAGGTGCCTCATTACCAGTTCTTTTTGACATTGTGATAAAACCATTGAGATTTATAACATGAAGAATTAGTTGAGAACAAGAAATTGTAGGAAGCCAGATTATACCATTATCAGTGCCTGCTTTTAAAAATTCTGTATTTTGCAGAGGTGTTTTTTCAATAAATAGTATTTTCGTTGCATGTTTTGGTTAGTCAAGGTGGATAGGTGAACCGGTTGGAAGGGACAGTAGGCAATAGCATAATAGGATAGCATTTGTATTTCTAATATTTCTATGAAGTTGAAAGACAAGATATAAGCAATAAACTATTGAAGGTGCAATAGCTGTACAAGTATGAATGGTGAAATGTACTGGTGCTGATGGAATGTTGAACAGAAGTCATGGTTGAATAAAACTTTGCTCAATGTGGTGAGTAAGGATAACCTATTACTTAGCAGAGATAATAACTCGTAGAGATAATAACTGGCTAAGTGGACCTACTATTATGGTCCTTACCAGTTAATTTTTTTGGCGGATTGCTAGAAGTTGTGGTGGGAAGGACCCTTCTTGAAGTTTAAGATATTTGATGTGATCATTGTGTTAGCTGGTTTAGCCTTTAAACCATTCAATTGTGAGGTCTCGGTTACAATGCCTATGGTACATGTGTGTCTCGTCACTGGGTATACTCAATACCAAGCAATAGAGATCTTGGATATTCTGCATGCCTTTGATCTAGCATGGCACTTTTGTTAATTTTTCATCTAATAATACAGATATGTATTGTTCCCAGAAGTTTTGAACTCATTAAGACTCATGAAATACTCCCTTAATTATTGTGATCAAATTACTGATGCTTGCTGTCAATAATGTTCAGATATTGGGTATTTATTTACACTAAATATTATAGACAGCAATAATGCTGTTCCCCTTTTTAATAGACTGATCCATGTTAATTAGTATTGTTATTCTAATAAGTTCCTATGTTGAGCATCTGATTACAGAGCATCCAAGATGACCGGTGTGAAAAGAAGTCGTTATACTGATTCAGATATTCGTACCCTTCATAATGAACTAGATGAGGTCTCATGTCCTATCTGCATGGACCATCCGCATAATGCTGTTCTCCTCCTTTGCAGCTCTCATGAGAAGGGCTGTAGATCTTACATTTGTGATACAAGTTCCAGACATTCAAATTGCCTGGACCGTTATAAAAAGCTGAGGGACAGTTCTGGGAGCAATACCACCTTAGACAGTAGTTTACCTATCAACTCATTCAGTTCCAGTAATATTTCCGATACAAGCTTGACTTTGGGAGCTCGCGTGCTTGATTCTTATGAAAATCATAATCAAAGTGACAGTGATAATATAACATCTGTTAGAATGCCTGAGCAACTTTTAGAAAATAGTATCCAACATCCTAATAGACAGGTAGAGACACGAGGAGAAGGCGTTTTAGAGGCAGGTGATTCTGAGTCATTTCCTGATAGGATTGAACTTGAAGAGGCTGATGTGGTGAACTCATCAGAGGCAGGATTGAGTTTGAAATGCCCTTTATGCAGAGGAGCTGTACTAGGATGGGAAGTTGTGGAAGAGGCCAGAAAATATCTAAATTTGAAGAAGCGAAGCTGCTCTCGGGAATCTTGCTCATTCTGTGGGAACTACCAAGAATTGCGTAGGCACGCTAGGAGGGTTCACCCAACAACCCGACCCTCTGATGTTGATCCATCCAGAGAACGGGCTTGGAGATGTCTTGAGCGACAGAGGGAATATGGTGACATTGTCAGTGCCCTTCGTTCAGCCATGCCGGGTGCTGTTGTGGTTGGCGATTATGTTATAGAAAATGGTGATAGGTTTTCAGTTGAAAGGGAAGGTGGTGCAGGTGAAGTTAATGCCCCATGGTGGACTACTTTCTTTTTGTTTCAGATGATTGGCTCAATTGATGGTGCAGCCGAACCAAGGGCTCGGTCAAGAGCTTGGACAAGACACCGCAGATCAGGTGGAGCATTACCTGAGCGTCGATTCCTTTGGGGTGAGAATCTGTTGGGTCTGCAGGATGATGATGAAGATGATGAAGGTGACTTGCATATTCTAAGTGATGCAGGTGAAGATGCTTCACCAATCCCAAGAAGACGGCGGCGTTTGACTAGATCAAGGTCTGATGATCGATCATAAGAGATGGACATCATTTTTCTGGTAAATCTCTGGCATTTAGTATGTAGTGGAATGTAATGTGAATGCCCATCTGCTGATCAATGGGTATCGTTTACCATTAGGTTCCATTAACATGCAGAAATTGCCAGCAGATGAGTATGGTGATTAAGACTCAAGAACTCAGAAACCTATTCGCCCCGGGCTAGTTGAGCAAGAAAGATCTTCAAAATGGTTAAAATGTGCGTTTCAACTTTCATGGTCTCCTGCTTTCGATTGTTAGGAAAACATGACTACAGTACAAGAAGAATGATGTAGTCTGTAGATCTTATCTTTAGTACTAGCAGCATTTCTATTCGGTTGAAGTTGGATTTGGTTACTCAAAATCTTAAAACTGATATCAGATTGTTGTAATAGTCTTAGATATGTTATATTCATGTCATTGATCTGAAAGAGTGAAAAGGAAAGGAAATACGACCTTTTGTTGCTTGCAATTACTGAAATTGCACTGTATAATCTAGTTGACAAGTAACATTGTGTGCAGTGTTGTTTGTGGTTTTAGCGATCGTTGCATCTGTTGTTGTGATATCTGATGTGCCATCTCATATGCTTGTAGTACGTCTATAGGAGGTCAAGAGCATCTTCAAGGGTATTCTTTTATTAAAGTATTTTAATATAAAATTTTATTCAACTGTTATAAATCTTTTCCTATTTAGTTCTTTATTTTCTTATATTCACTGATGGTTTTTATTTTTCTTTCAATTTGTCAAGAAAGAATTATAAATTAAATATTAATTAATAATGTAGTGTATTTATATATGAAAACTAAATTATTTGAGTTATACCAAGTCAAATAAATTTTAATTTTGTAAGAGATATATTGGGCTTTTATTCTTTTTAATCTTTATAATAATTAAATATATATATAATATACGTAAAGATTATTTGGAGATGATCTGGTGGAGGTTTTGTGGGAAAAGGGGGATTGCAATTTGCATGTGGTAAATAGGCAACATCCCTCTGCAGTACGTAGTCACAAAATTCGACATGGGAAAGGACGAGCCGGTGTGAGACATGTTATCTTTTATCCGGGTTTCGTCCCGGAAATTAAGGCCTGAATTATGCGGCGCACTGACGACCTGAGCTGGTGGCCAAGCCCTGAGTGCTCTGCACCGGCACCGGTGGGGAGGGGAAACGTGCGACGTAATCCTACCACTGCAACCTTGATAGCATGGAGCCATGGAACAGTGTTTGCATTACTAATTTAAAACAAAATTACTTGTTGAAGGAAATCTAATTCTTTACTCGTCTTTATCATTCTCTTCATTACAAAAGAAAGAATAAAAGAATTAAAAAGGTAATTTAATTTTTAGAATTCATCATTTTAAAAGAATAAAAAGTTGTTGCAATACTTTTTTTAGTTTAATATTATTCTTAATAAATTCATATCATCTTAAAATTATTTTTAAAGAAAAATAAACTATCAATAAATTATTTTTTATATTTAATACAAACAATATAATTTTTGAAATTTATAGATTTCGAATCTATAGATATTGGCTAAATTTATAAATTTTCGAATTATTTAAAGAAATATTTATAATCTAGTTAGAATTTCTACTTTGACAAAGACTTTATAATTTTTTTTTTATTTATATAGTTTTCCATTTTGGCTTTCTATGTAACAATGATATAAACTATTTCTTTTATATAGTATTTATCATATACTGACATAGTCAACTATATCAATTATATTTATAACTTTGTGCTTCATTCGGTTATATACACAAATATATGTAGGATATTTACATAACTTATAAGCATCAGATTTGTTAGATACCTTAGTTTATTTCAATAAGAATTTAATATTGAATTACTAATAGGAAAAATCACAAATTTAGTATTTTTTTTTTTCATTTTTTTTCTATTTTAGAAGAATATATCTAATTAAAACTTTTTACAGAGATTAAAAGTCATAATTTATTCAATAATAACTTTAAAAAACTCAAGTCATGAGATATTCAATATTAAATTTTAAAGACTTTAAAAAAGGTCTATAGAAATAAAGAGATATTCAATTACAACTTTTATAAAGTCTTTAAAAGTAAGCTAATATTAAAAAAAAAATTGATTTTTATAGACATGGACTTTTATGTACTTTTACTTTTTATATATTAATAAATAAAAATTCTCAAAATTTATCTTTCACATTTCTTCAAGATTTCAATAGACTTTTGCTAAAAAAAAAATTATCTTTTTCCTTTTTAAATTCTCCTACATTATCGTTTTCATTTCTCTTCACTGTATTTATTTTCCATCTTAAAAGATATAAGAAATTAAAATAAAGCTCATAAACTAAAAATTATTTACTAATAATATTTTCTTATACTCACACATACAAAAATAATAATTAAGAGTTTTTAATTTAATTTTAAAAGACCCTCCTAAAAATATAAATTTAAAATGAAGCATTTAATGAATTATTTTGAGCAAACAACCCCACTATATATAGCTTCTAGATTTTAGTTAGGAAGATTATTTGGATAATTTTTTTTTATTGGTAAATGTGATTGTTGTCGGTTTAAGTATTTATCAAATAATTAGTAAGTGTGGTTATTGTTGGATTAAGTATTTATCAAATAAGTAATAACCAAAATATATCGAGTATGACATGAATTTGATGGTTTAATCAGAGACAAATTGTAATATGATAATTTTTTCTTTCAAAAAATTATTCTCTTGACAAAAAAATAGTATTCATGCTATGAGATATAAAATTTTAAAATGATATGAATTTGACACAACAATAAAATGAAATCCGTTACTTGTATATAGAGTTACACAAATGCAAAAAAAATGAAGAAAATAATAAAATAAAATGATTAAATTTATTTTTAAATAATTAAATAATAGTATGTGAAAATCAATAAAAGTCTATGAATTTTTACAGTAAAATCTATTGAAATTTGAATATCAATGTGTATAACTGAAAACTCAAGTTATCTAACCACCTAAATACATATCCCTGTTTCCCAGTAGTTTAACTGATGATTAGGCATAACTGAGCCTACAAAAGCATTAACAAGAATTAACATATCATTAAGTGATATTAAAAAGACAATAATAGCTTTATGATAATATAAAGCACTAGGCTTTTGCTAAATACAAATCTAACAGTATTATTCTTTGAAAACCAGAAATCTTCTCTCCTCCCATTCTTAGGATTTGTTCTTACTTTTTAAAATTGAAAGGATAGAAAAGAAATCATTCCCTGTCAAGAATGGATAAAAAAATTTGAATCGCAAAAAAAGAAAAGGAAAGAAGAAAATTGTGATTGAATGAGTTCTCGTGCGCTTATGACCTCATGGACTTCTGTGAATCCAGGAAGAGATTTCTGACTTATTCTAAGGGACATGTAAGTTGAAATATATGAATAACAAAGTTTCTCTTTTCCTTTTAACTTTGTTGGCATGCTTTCTTTATCTTTGTCGCTACACCTTATACATTTGATTTTTTGCAGTCTTCTATTTCTTAAAACCTCTTTTCTTTATTGTCATAAAGCTTGCTTTTAGCTCATTATCAATCATCAACTTCTCACCACCACCAATGATCATTCGTTTTGCTTGGATGTTAGGCTGAAACGATGAATTGCATTCCGATTCTCAATGATGAATTGCATTTCAATTCTTTGCCAACAACTTGTTTGATTTTCTAACCCTAAATCCCTAATTTACAGTAACAAAGAGAAGAGAAATTAAATCAATTCTCAATTTACTTTTTTGAATTCAATAATGTTATATTTACCTTTTTAGTAGTTTCTCATCGTGTGTGTGCTGCTCATTTGTCAATCCTTACAAGTGTTTTTTGGATCTAAATTTTTTCGATCTTGATTCTCGATATCATCATCATTGATCTTTCTTATTCGCTCATTTTTGTGAGTTGACCTCAAACGACAGAATTAAATAAAAGAGACGGATATCATTTTATTCATAGATCAAATACAGCCACTAAAATAATACCTGCAATATAAAAATAAAACCAAATTAATGATTGATTAGACTTTCATTAATAAAATTGAAATATATATATATATATAGCAAGAACAAGAAAGAGAAGGACGTGAGATTAGCTGCCAGTGCCATAAGCAATCCATCAATTGGTAGGTTAAATTTCATTTCTAACTTTTTACTTCTTAATTTTTCAGAAGATTTTGTACTTGCGTTTCAAAGTTATGTTATATATTGTATTTTTTAAAATTTTTATTTTCCTGCAACAAAAATGTGATAAATAAATCAACCATTTCAATCTTTAAAAAAACAATAATGGAGTTGATGATTTAGCACTATCATATCCCAGAATTAAATCTGCAATTGACAGAACATAAATGCTGAAGCTAAAATGGACATCAGAATTGGTTAGCCATTGGCTAGGATAGAGTGGAGAACATTCCTGAGTAACAGAGTGTGGAGTTATCCTAGATCCATCATGGGGGCCTGATAGAAATTAAATACAGAAACCCAATTTGATTCTCCCTCTGGCACTTATACTAGACCTCTAGGATAGTACCACGTCAACATCAAACGAGGCATATGGAGGAGAGAGTGACACGTCATCCGACCTGGAGTTTTCTGGTCATTAATAAATGAATTCATGTGAGAAGGAAATGCAGGAGAAGCTCAGACACATGCCTAAAAATAAAAAACAAAGACTTGACATGTTACTCTTTTACACACCGTAGGATTATGAATGTTTTGTCATTTTTTCTTATTCTCTACGGTGATGGCCCCACACCAGAATCCCTGCCCTCTCTCTCCGCACTCTCATCTAAGCTTTTCTATTTCCTAAAATATCTCTTCCTCACATGATGGATTAGACCTCTTATGACAATTATACATTCATCCTTCACACTTTGTCTTATTGCCAATCTTCCTTTTGGTTTTTTTTTTTTTAAAAGGAAACTTTTAATAAAGTATCTATGGTTTAATGGATTTTTATTTTAGAGTCTGATGTTTATTTTTTTATCACTTTAGTACCATGTGAATATATTATATAATATAAATAATAGTCAAATTGTATAATACTTTTAGCAAATACTGATGTGTCGTTTAAAAGAACAGTAACTATTGTATACTACGTTAGAACCTCTTAACGGTACAAAGTAATCTAATGAAATTTTCTCAATTAGATCTTTTTATTCCTCATTTTAATTATTATTGATACAACCGTTACTATAGTTTGAAATGATTAAAAGAAAAGTTGGTTTCTAATATTTTCTATTTTAAACCCTATAATTATCATAAAAAATCACACTTCATCTTTTTCCAAATTTTTAAACTAACTATGGATTAACAGAATTGATATTCTAATGAATGTACATAAATATAAAAATATAGAAAAGTACTGTTTATTTTTTAAAATACAGGGGCAGAAATGCACAATATGATTAAACTTGAGGGGAGTATTTATAATTTTTTTTCTTGTTCTTATCAAAATGGAGTTTGCCTAGCTGGTCAATATATATAAGATTAGATGGGTGCTCATTCATATAGTGGATGAGATTATGCACAGTGAATCCAAACCTGATAATAGGATTTAGGCTTTCCACATGGAGTTTCCTGCTTCTTGTAGCATACATACATGTATAATTGCTTTCTTGTGTACAATGAGATTGAGATAATTACTATTTATTGGCTAAAGAATGTGAGTTCAGTCCATTAGAAGTGAACCCATTAGTATAATCTAATTAACTAATTAATATTCCCCAAGCACAAATAATTGATCAAACTCCTTAGATGGTGCACATGTCTCTAAAGGGTGAAAAGCCATTTCTGAACAAGCTTACCTTTCAAGAAAAAATAAATATTTATATTTGTAAAGCACATTAGTAAAAGAGATAACATACTACAAACCTGCAAATCTCAAAAGATATCAGGAATATGGCTACTAAATTACTCTTTGGAGAAGAATGTCGTTTGGTGTTTGCCCATAGAGGCAACTTTATCTACAAACATTCTTGAAAATTCACCCCCATTAATGCACAAATCCAAGGACTTATACTTACCCCAGCAGTAAGTCCATTATATTTATCCAATCATAGGGACCATATGCATGAAACAATTGAAAATTTACAAGTGTATGGCAAAGGGAAAGGCCACCAATACCTAGCTCTTAAATCAAATCAAAATCTTTCCTAAACACCAACCACATGATCATATTATATAATTAAGAATCCATGTTACAAAGAATCATAAGCCAACCTTTCCCCCACCATTTGCCTAGTTGTCTCCTCATCTTCGTTAGATTCACCCCCAATTTTCTTTGTCTTCTTCGTCTCTCCAAAACCCTTCAATGTGTAGACAGGAATCTTTTTAGCATACTGACAGAACAGATAGATGACTCTATGCTGTCCATTTTGACCAAGAAAGGAAGCGCACACACACTATTATTTATAAAGGGTCTCAAAATATCAAAGCGTAACATGCAGGTGAGTTCTTTTTTATGAACTCATGATAAAAGAATATCAGATAAACACAATGTGTAGTATTATTCACTTGAAAGCTTATTTCACCTCCTCATCCATTGTATCAGATAATTCATTGGCTCTTTAATAAGGCAGCACAACAACAAGAAAGGGAGAATTCTTCCACCACTTCAGCCAAGCACAATATTAATAGTAAGATGAATTTCTTTATTTTCTCCTTTAATTTTAACTATTCAAGAGGCTTTTGTACCACGAGACATACACTCGACTTATAATACATTCTTCTTCTCTTATATTTCTTTGTAAGATTCAGATCAAGAAGCTAAAGGCAAAGATAGAATTCTGTTAAAGCATTGCAGGAGTAATGGAAGATCAGAAAGAGGAAAGAATAAAAAATTTGGTTTAAGGGGTTTCAGACCCTTTGCAATCTTATGCAGAAAAGATGTTGCAACTGCTTGCTTTTATAGCACACTCCATCTGAAAAGAGTTAATAGCTACAATAGAAGGCAGAAGCACTGGATGTACTCTATGAAGATGAAGAAAGAAGACATTGTTAAAGGAGAAGGCATGAGTAACAGTAAAGTTGATTCAACTAATAATCATGTAGGCAATAAAGTTCTGCCTGTAGCTGATGCAACATTATCTTCATCAACTAGCGCAAATGACCAATGTAGCTCATTGGAGAAGGTAGAGAAGCTTAAAGGGGATAAAGCAAAAGCCATGTCCAGAATGAAGGAGCTACTGAGATGGGCTGCTGCTGCAAAACCTGAGAAGAGAGGCAAGTTCTTGGGAAGAAAGGTAAAATTTTTAAATTTACAATTTCATTGAAGAAAGAAAATAATGTTATTAATGCATGAGGTTTCTATTTTGCAAGTGTAGAAGAAAGGTTGTTATCGCAGGCAGCCTTTCCCTATCAAATTAAAATAATAAATAAGCAATATGTACAGGTAGAGCCATAAATCTTCTCTCGATGATATTTTGTTTCTCAGGCCATTTGAGCCATTTGTTTCTCCAATTAAAAGTTTCTATTTAATCTACTAGTTTGTGATCAGTCAAGTGTCTATATCATATATTAAATTATGCTTTCTCCGTTCCAAAAAGAAAATAGTTCATTTTTATTTTACATACCAATAAAACAATGTAGGGATTTTTCTAATTATTAATTTTTATCACTATTTTTAAAAATACTCTTGTTAATTTTTTTGATAAAATTATAATTTTAAAATATTAAAAGGAATTAAATGTGATAATATCTATGTTAATTAATAAAAAATATATTTGACATTTTATTTACTAAACTAATTATTGAAAAAGAAAAATAGACTATAATTTGAAGAAAAAAAAAACGATCTTTCTGGAATTAAAAATTATCATCTTTTTTTTAGAGAGTTCTCATCTCCTTTTTTAAGACAATGTTTGTGGTGAGTTACTCAGGTTCTGCACTTTCGAAATAAAGCAACCTTTAAAGCAGTAGCAGATGATGAACAACTGAGCAATGAATCTCCAAAGATAAGTTTCAGATGGGATGCTGAAAGCTGCTCCACTATTACCTCTTCCTGCTCAGCCATTTCCTTGGCTTCTTCCAGGATGCTTTCACTCAATTCCACTCCTCTTCATGATAGGAAGGGAAATTGGATCACCACAGACTCTGAATGTAAGATATCACCTGGCAGCCATTTCTTTAAAATTATTCGATAGATTCTTTCACGTCCTGCTCTCTTTCTTCCTCTCTAAGATAGCTAACTGATTTTCAATTATGGGGTTTTGATGGACAGTTGTGGTGCTAGAGCTGTGAAGGAAGAAATCTTTACTGTAGATGATTTTTCCATGGTTCAATTTAGTGCTTGCAGCAGTGTATCATGTGCTAGACTGATTTCCTTTTTCTTCTTTCTTTTTGGAGATTTTGGATTTATTAAATGCAACATTATGCAGATTAGTGAAGAGATTATGTTAGCATGACTAATGTTTTATTTGTATGGACAGGAAGGTTTCCGGTGCATATCCACTAATATTAGTTAGTGGTTAATTTGCCTACCAAATTAAATGTGTTCATTAATTCTATCGAGTACTAACAATAATTTAATTTTAATTTAAAGCCACGTATCAGTATGCAATTGATTTGCTCAAATGTTATTCATTTCCTTTCCTTTCCTTTCCTTTCCTTTTTAATGCGATACGGACTGGCTAATGATATATCTAACCACTAAGCAACTATCTTTGATTGTACAAAGAAAGAAAAAAGAAAGAGGAAGAATCAAAAAGGTTTTCAATCCTACTATCTTGATTGTACATTAATATTTTTCTTTTTCTCGTTTCTTCTTTGAAAAGGTAGTCTTTTTGGGGTAATAACCCAACTCTAAATGATAGAGAATAAAATTTGAACTTAGTCTTTTAATTTTTCTATCACCACTATAAGAAATTAGTCTATAACAATAGGAAATCTCATCATTAAAAATTAGAAATTTGTCGCCAAAACTCTTAATGAAGGAAAAATTTCGTCATTACTCCTGTTATTTGTTTCACGGTTAAAAGTAAATAATGATCTAAATGGTGAGAAATTATTATGATACAACGCCTATAATAGGTTATACATTATTAGTGGTCTAAATATGTTTAATTTTGCAAGATGTTCGAGTTGGCATTTGGTGGGAGGGACCAAGAATTTACATTGGTTAAGCTTATGCTAGTTTTCTTGATCTATAATTGCAATTGATTATCGTCGAAAGAAAAGAAAATGTATATATAAAATTAAATTGAAAGTTAAGAGTGTTTAAATATAAAAAAAAAATTATTAGGTGTCTATTAAGTTAAATGGAGAATTAAAAATGTTAAATATAAAAAGATTAAGTATGCATTAAAATGTTAAATTTATTAATCAATACAAATTCAAAAAATATAAATGGGCATTTGATCCAAATTTTTTTAAAGAAAAGCAAATATGATAGTTTTAGCTCTTAATTTCTTAAGCTTTATAGAAGCACATTGTTAATAGATTATCAATCCCAAGCATATAACATGTGCACACAAATTATTAAATGGTAAAATTACATAAATGGCATTTTAACTTTTCTATTTTTGCTTTTCTAGTGTTTGAGTTTCTTTTTTCTTTATCAATAAGTGTATAAACTTGCAAAATGTGATATATTTAAGTGATTTCAATCAATTTAGGCTCACCAAAGAGCTGACTAAGCAAATTGGAGGTCATCTTTACTAAATAATCTAGTCATATCATACACAATTTATTAAAAAGACAAATATAATCTCATTTTCACTTTTGTGTGTGTGTGTGTGTGTTTCTGCCTCTTCCTCCGTATGTATTCTTTTCATATTTCTAGACATGCAATTTATTTACAAGTTCAGAATTATGAGTTGATCTTGGGTGTTGAAGGGTTCATACTTTTTAATTTTGATTTTGGTGTGTTTTTATGAATTAATTGATAAATATGGTTTTCAAATTTGTTGATTTGGGAAGTAGGTCTGTAAATTATTCCATTTGGAGATTATGGAGATATACAAGGAATAGATAAGAAAAAAGACAAATAAAGAACGAAAATTAAAGAAAAAACATGAAAAAGATGAACACAATGTTATTTTTGTCTTTTTCTCAATTTTATATGATATAGTGAACTTATTCAAATCAGCACTTCAATGAGTTTAAATTGGTTAAAAACACGTGGATGTATCATTTTTTTTCCAAAATTTAAACATTTAATTGAACAAAATAAAAAATATTTAAATACTAAAATAATAAAAATTAAAAGTTGAGACATTTATATCTCTATTTAACTTAAAAAAGGACTCTTACATTATAAGAGATGAGCATGGCGATTTATTTAAGGAAAATTACAAATTTGGTACTTTTAGTTTTTTTTTTTATTTTTTTTTAATGTCTAAAATATTTTTTTTTCAATCAAGTGTTTGAACCTATTAAAAATATTCAATATAGTGTTTCTAGCCAGTTTTACAGGTTAAAGTACTTATTTGACTTATTTGACTTATTTTGAATAATAAATTGACTTAAATACCCTCCTTTAAAATAACATCATATTTCTTTTATTCTTCTTTTATTTTTTTTTCCTTTTTCAACATTATTTTTTTATATTTTATTTGTTTCTCAAAAGATTAAAGAGAATAAAAGTAAAATTACTTTATTTTTCTTATTCATTTAAATAAATATTAAAAAAATTAAATATCATTTATTTATTCTTTTATTTTTATGCATTCACTTCGAAAAATAAAAATAGAATATAAAAGAAAGATGAAAGTATTAAGTATTCTAAAAAATAATCTTTAAAAATTAAAAAATGATGAGTAAATTCTTTTAAATGAATAAAAATTAAATTTAATCCAACATTTTGTTCAGTGCTAAAAAAATTAATAAAAAATAGAAAAAAATAAAAAATTATCAGTAAGGATGAATAAAAATATTTAAATCATTTTATATGTAAAATAAATAAAATTATTACTTTAACTTATAAAACTTGTAAGAGATACTATAATTATATAGATTAGCAAGTTTAGATATTTGATTGAATAAAAAAATAATTCAAACACTAAAATAGAAAAAATTAAAAAATTAAGAAACTAAATATATAATTATCCCATTTATTTACTACTAACTACTTGTTGAGGAAAAGATGGCAAAAGGAAATTGGAAAGCTTTGTATTTGTATGAGTTGTATTTTGAGTGTTTCTTAAACGAAAGATGGCAATAGAAAGGGGACAAGAAATAAGCCCAAAGGCTTAATGCAGAAGAAAAGGTCATTAAAATTTCCTTGTAATTGGAGCACCTTTCTATGTTCTTCCCCTAATAATGTCCGACATTTCCTATGATCCCTTCCTTCTAGAAAAATAAATCCATTCTACCATTTCTTTTTCTTTTTTTATTTATATATCAATTAAAACCAGTTAAATGGCTTTTATAACCAAAAAAAAAAAAAAAAACAAAAATATTAAATTTGATCAGGAAAATAATATTATTAATGAATGGGTCCCCTCATTAGTCATACTAAGAAGATTTAGTGCTGCAATTATTTTTCCTAATTTTTTTATTCATCAGAAATTCTTTTAATTAATGATTAATTAAGGTAGGAAAGAAACAACATTGGCGGCCTTGTCTTATGTGTGGTGAGTAGTTACTAGTTAGTGAGAAATTTAAGCATTCTCCACAATTTAAGTTCCATTCCCAACTAACTTCCCAACTACCATTTAACATCTTTCAGTATTCTTCTCCTTCTATCTTCAACCCTCAAAAGTTAATCTCAATAATGTCTGAACCATTCACTTCGTTGAGCTCAGACCTAATAGAACTGATCCTCTCCTCCCTGCCTATCCCATCTCTCCTTCGTGCCTCTTCTGTATGCAAGCTTTGGCATTCCCTGATCACTGCTCCTACTTTTCCTTCTCATCCTCCCCATCATCGTCCTTGGTTCTTTCTTCATGGTCTCCATAATACTTCCTCTAAAAACAACCAATCTTTCGCTTTTGACCCATCTTCCAATTCCTGGTTTCGCCTCCCTTATTTTCCTTTCCCTTCTCGTGATTTCATTGGCTCTAACGGCTTCCTCTTTTCTACTGCTGCTTCTTTCTCTTTCTCTCCCGTGCTTAAACCCCGTTGGAAATCCACATCTCCTTTGAGTTTTTCGAGAATCAATCCTCTTGTTGGTGTTTTTTTGAAGGATAACAGGCTAGCTTCTTCTTCTTGTTACAACATTTCCAAGCCTCATTTTATTGTGGTTGGTGGTGTAAGATTTATTGGTAACTTGGTTGATATTGAAGACAGATTAGCAGTTGAAATATATGACCCTGGTAATGATTCTTGGGATCTTTGTCCTCCTTTACCGGCAGATTTTCGCTCCGGTAACTCGTCTCAAACTTTATCCTCTGCCCTTCTCAAATCGAGATTCTACGTTTTTGGAATATACACTTTCTTTGTTTCGTTTTTCGATTTGGATAAGCATGTCTGGAGCCAAGTTCAAACACTAAGACCACCTGGGGTGCTTTTTGCCTTCTTGATTGCTTGTCAAGAAATGCTTGTTTTGGCTGGTATGTGCAATGGGCCACAAGGGCCTTCTTTTAATTTGTGGAAGATTGGTGAGAAGAATATGGAATTTAGTGAAATTGCAATTATGCCTCAGGATTTGCTTTATGGGTTGGTTGATAGTGAGGAAGATGATAAGTTCGCAAGCTTGAAATGTGTTGGAATGGGTAATCTAGTTTATGTATTCAATGAAGAGTATCATTGTATGTATCCTGCTTGTATTTGTCAGATTTTTAGTGAGACTGGTAAATGTAGCTGGAAGAGAGTGCCCCAATTGCCATCACCTGTTAACAAGTTCCACAAGGTTATCAGCTTTTGTTCCATGGTTTTGCTACAGCATGTTTTTCTGGATGACGAGGAAGAACTTGAAATAGTGCTGCCTATGTTTGATTGAGAAGCTTGTCTACTCGGTATGCATGGCTAGATCCTGCAATTCTATAAATTCAATGTTTCCTTTTGGAATGCTTGTTTAACTTTTTTTTAATCCGCATTTTATATCCTCTGATAATGTTTTCAGCAATGATAGTCCTTGAATTAAAACCTGTAATTCTTGCATACAAGGTCAAATTATGAACTTAATGGCCTTGCTTAATTAATTATGGTTTTCATTTCCATCATCAAAGCAACCCGAGTCTACTAATAGTTTTTAGTTTACCAGATAAGTGTCTGGTGAGGCCTCAACTTTCTTGGAATGAAAAAGGTTATATATGTAACTGCAACTGCTAAAGATATCTTACATAATCTGGACTGTCCTTAAGGTAAGCTTCAAGCTCTCTTAAGTTCTCCTGACAATATACCAATCTTCTCTTGTATCAAATATTAATTCTTCCATGAGGTAATATGTTCTTACACTTTGTTGCTTGCATCAGAATTATGCTTGCGAGTTAGATCTTGGCATGTATAATCTTAAATTGCTGAACAAGTGGTTCAGACCTCAAAGTTTCATACAAATTTACTCTTTAGCTCTCCTCTTTCTTCTTCTTCATGCTCCTGTCCTTGTCTCTCTATTCTTCTTTTCTTTGTTTATTTTTTAACTTAATCATCACAAACTTGAAACCTCCACCTTCCAATCCAATTAGGCCCTGTACTGGTGCTGCCATCCTGTTTTAGTTGTGATTATAATAAGTAGTGTTAAATTGTCTAAACGAATGTCTCTAGAATCAGATCTTCTAGACAAGATTCTATCGGGAACATGGAGAATGAAATCAAACAGGGCCAGGGCCAGGGGCAGGACTGTTCTGAGTTTAGTTCTTGTTTAGTTGATAATGATTTATCCCTCAAGACTTTCTCCTATGCTTGGAGTTTGATGTTTTATTTTATCACAATTATTTAAGCACTGTTTTTACACACAAGTTTAAGGTAATATATGGTTGCAGTAATTGCGATGGAAAGGATGCCTGAACTTGAAATTTCTAATTTTTCAAGGTTTTCTGCTCCCATACAAAACATATGACTTTTGCTATAAATATGAACTAATTGGACTCCGTCGGAGGCAATAAATATGAAAGAAACTATTAATTTTACAAATTAAAGTTATATATAAAAAAATGTTATATATTTGTAATTTTTTTTAATCTTCTCAATTGTGTTTAAAAAAATTTTAAAATTAATATATTTTTCTTATGAATAGCTAAATGAATTATTTAATAATATTGTATAATCTTAAACTTGGAAGTCATTGTGTTTTAAAAAAAGTCTATAGCTAATTGTTCATACTCAAAACAAGTCATAATTTTTATTAAATAAGATTAATGATAATTCAAATAAAGAAATAATATGCATCTGAATTTAAATTAAATTTAGTTCAAAAAATAAATAAAAGATAAAAATTAATCATGTAGAGATAATGACAAAAATTTAGTTTCATTTTTTATTTATATCTTTTGATACAATTTATTAATTATTACTAAATTATAAATTTCAATGTACGTAAAATGTACAATTCATTTTGTTCTGCAAATTAATATTATAACTAGTCGTTTATCTGCGCACGATACGTTAATATTATTTTAATTATAAAATTATTTTTTTTAAAATTAAATATTAGTTTATAGAATTTTAGAATCTAATAAAAAATTAACTATTTTTAAATTTTTTTAATTTTTTAAAAAATTTAATATTTAAATAATATATATTAAATCAATTTTAATACTATATAAATTAACATATTAATATAATTGATATTACTATTTTTAAAATTAATATTTATTATACAATTAGAAATTTAATTAATTATTGGATATAATATTTAAGATAACGAGAATGATAAATATCACTTAATAAATTTATAACCAAGATATGGTAAGCAATTAATATTATAATATAAATTACGTGAGTAATAGATATCACTTATTTAATAAATATACACACAATATATAGCAAATTGTTGATAAGTTATTATTTTTGTTTTAATTATATATATGCGTTTGGGTTTGTAATGTTGATCGAGTGTTTAGAAAATAGATTTATATTTTTATATTTAATATGTTATTTTAATTTTTATAAATTATTTCCTCAAACCTACTCTAAAAAATAATTAATTTATCCACTTGTTTCAAATATGATTTTAAAAATTTGAAAATAAATTTGTTTTCCCAATCTTAACGCTAATAAGCTGACTGAAAATGATATAAGATTTGGACAAAGGATCACTTTGTCCCCCAAACTTGTGTCAATGTGCCAAAAAGGCGGAATTTCAATTTTTTTGACTTATAATCTCTAAACTTTTGTTTTAAGGCCGAATGAGTCCAAATTTTATGCGTATATATAAAACACTTATTTATTTATTAACATAAATTAAAAGAATACTACGTTTTAATATTAAAAGGATTTTACTTATTTCTTTTACTTTAATATTTTCTAAAAGTAAAATACTTAACACTTTCTTACCACCTCCCTTAAACACCTCACTTTTTTTTTATCACTGCTATAAATGCTCACTCACTATTCCACCCCCTTACAAAATTCACTATCGACACCACCGCAAAATTAAAATAAACTAATCAAATCTAAAATCCACTATTACTGGGACCTTATTAAACCTGCACTATTATCACTATTTATCTCTGCTGCTCTACCACCATAAACTTAAAATAAACTAATCAATTAGACTTAATAAATCAAAACCCAATTAAATTAGCAAGTAAAAGAAGTCAATGTAGAAGGCTAGAAAAAACCAACTATGAAATAAAAATTACAAAATTGCATACCTAAACCTAAATCAACATGTTGCCTCTTTCAGAACCAAATTAACTTGTTGTCACTGAATCAGAATCATACATCATCAGCACCAAATCCACCTATTATCACAGCTACTATAAAATTTCGCTTACCATCACTATTAAAATCACCCACTGCCACTGGTGCCAAGAAGCCCATCTATTTCTTATAACTTTCATTTAAGAAAAATTAATCTTATCACTTAGCTCGCCACCTTCCTCATTGACGTCTTCATCTAGTGCCATCGTTGTAATAAACTCATCTTTCATCACTACAAAACCTTTTACAAATGTGGTTACCATTAAATCCATACATCATCATCACCGAAAAAAAAATTCATCATATTACATTAAGCTCATATGTCATCACCCGATTAAAAATCCACAACATTTCAAATTCATTTGCCATCATTGTCAAAACACACCACTACAATGGAGGGCAGTAATCGAAATTGTTGTGACTAACAAGGAGAAAGGAAAAAAGAACAAGTGAAGGAAAAAAAAAAGGATGACATTACTATCACGATAATGATTGAGACAAAAATTGAAGAAGTAAAAAAGAAAAAAAAGGAAGAAAATAATTAAATAAAACTATGTTTTAATATTTTTATGTCAAAATATAAGACTCGCACGCCTTTAGCCTATGTTAAAATTCGAAGAGAAACTAAAGTCAACATTTCGATCTGTTTGATTTGAAAAATATGTGGTGGCCTATTTGCCGAAAAAGCTGTAATTCGATCTGTTTGACCTATTGACACAAATTAGGGGCTAAATTGACTCTTTATCCTTTAAAATTTCATATTTAAACCATTTCAAAAAGTAATGAAGTGGGCTTAACTTAACATTCCTTTTTTCCAGGTTTAGCTTTATTATTCAAACTCAAAAGGCCAACTATTTCTTGCTTTACTTTTGGCCCAAGTTAACACCATAAATAGACCTCTCCACTCCCATTACTCACACGAGCCAATCCTTAGCCCTAACCCACAAACTTTGTCCAACCATTACCATCCGTGTGTTCCACGATCATATTATCGCGTGAGTTTTAAGATAGAGCAGGCCATAAGAAAGGACACGTCACCGTATAAGAAATTAAGGGTTTAGCCTCTTGAGCCTTTAGTCCTCTATATTTTTTTACTGTCTCTCTATCTTCTTCCTTTTTGCACTGTGTAACTGTGTTATTATTAGGGTTTTAAACTTAAAGGGTTTTTCTCTCTCTGCTCTTTTTCTCTCTAAGAAAATCAGAGAAGAAGATGGATAGATACACAAGGGTTGAAAAGCCAAAACCTGAATCTCCGATAAATGAAAACGAGATCCGAATCACTTCTGGTGGACCTGTTAGAAACTATATTAGCTATGCTACTTCACTTCTTCAGGTACCTTTTATGCTTATAACTTTCTATATATACTTCTGCTATGCGTTATTGCGTTTTTGCATTTTGGATTTTTCTAAAAGTTGGGTTTTTAAGTTGCTTTTTCTTTTTTCCATTTTCTTATGGGTTTTGATTAATTTGTATAAACATGGCTGCCGGTTCTTTTCAGATTGCGTTTAGTTTCATTTCTAAGATTTGTGTTATAATTGTAATGGGTTTTTCTGAGTATTTTGCTCATATTTTGGGTAATTCCGTTTGTTATTGGCCTCTTTTACTTTGGATTCGGCGAGAATTCTTGATATTCTAGATTTAGTAGGTATTTGGTCTCTACATAATTACATACTTTTGGTTGACAGTTTAATGTCCTTACATTGGCTCAATTGCTCAATTGTTTTGAAGGTTTTGTTCTTTATGCTTTATCCTTAAATTGGCATTATAACCAGCTTTGGGTTAGGAGAGGATTAGGAGTTTGGAAACAAAAGATAAGCCATGCTTGGAATGTCTGGAAGTAAATTAGGAATGACTGTTTGTTGCTTGAAGATTTAAGGAATTTAATTAAAGTCTTAACTTGGCTTTCAGAAGGTCTAGATTTCTGTATGTTCTGCGAAGTTTTTATATATAGCATCTTGTGCTTTCTAATAAGAAACTCCTTCACTTATTAGAAAGCCACAATGGGTGGATTGTGACTTTTCTTCTGTACTTTGATGTATTTAGGAATTTAGATTTTGGATTCATGTTGAATGAGAGGCTATACATTTCTATTCTACTAGTGTATGTATATAGCTCGTTGCATATGGTAGGTTTTTTTTTTTTTTTTTGTTTCTGCCGCAGCTCTAAATGGTTCTGCGAGTGAGTTGGTTAATTTGACTAGATCATATAATCTTATTTGCTTGCTTGCACCATCTCTTTTGTTTTCCTTTTGAGGGTGTATTTGAATGGGGTTGAAGGAGGTTAATGATTAAGGGTTAACCTCTTTAACCTGTGTTTGGCATGCATGGGGATTTAAAGGTTAACCTCCTTACAATGTATTTTGTTAACCTCCTTCTCTCTATGTTAAAGGGGGTTGAGAGTGAAAAGAAAAAAAAACTTATTATTTATTAATTTCAGTAATCTCAATTTAATTTATGAATTTCTTTTTCTAATTTTAATTCGTCTTTTTAAAAACTATAATAAATACGTCCCTAACCTAAGAAGTTGTCTTAGCTAGCAAACGTCCATTAATGTGACTGCCGCATGCTCTTGCATGAGTTTAACCACTAAGACACTAATTATTATTCTTTATCTTTTAGAATTTATTTGACATGGTTGACAATTTTATAGTTACACCTGTAATCATTACGTCCGTAATTTTTACTCTTGTAACTGTCAGCCTCATTTCATTATAACCTAATATAGACGCATCCTGAATGTCAAGATTAGATTCGTCAGTTGGGAAATCATATCCTTTGATAAGAATCTGTTGCTTTTAACTAGAAACTAGTAGCCTGCGGACCTAAAGGTCAGGCATGAGCAATATTAAGCAGTTGCATATAGTGAAGATATTAACTGAGCTCATCAATGCAAAAGTGGCAAGATCATAAGAATCTTAATGAAACAGATTATAAAGTTAGAAAAATAAAAGAAAGAAATAATACCAGCATGGACATATTCTGAAAGCATTCGGGCTTTATTGATGATTTCTTTTTAATATAGAAAATGATTTTGAGATATTCAATTTACATCTGAGCTTCAATGATCTACAGTGATGTTATAAATGTGATAACCATTTATTATGGCTATTAATATAGATATATTTGTATACAGACTAAGAGCTACTGTTCATTGTGTGGTTATTTGTTATCGCTTTTGTTCTTATCGAGTCAATTGTAACTATTTGTTTCTATATTTTACCAGGAAAAACATGCAAAAGAGATAGTCTTGAAAGCAATGGGACAGGCAATCAGTAAGACAGTATCCATTGCAGAGGGTATAAAGGTTAGTGTGCTCTTCAAATTGTCATTACAAGATATAGATCTTTCTCCCACATAACTTTCCCACTTCCCTTTTGCCAAAATAAAGGCTAAACTTAATCTTTTTTTTTTCTTTAATCCTGATACAGAGGAAAAATCCTCGTTTATATCAAGATACTGTCATCAGTTCAGTAAGCATAACTGATGTTTGGGAACCCATTGAAGAGGGCCTGTTACCGTAAGCTTTCTGATGTATTATCATATATATATGTATTCACATGCATGCTTTGTGTCTAGACATCTGATAAGTAACATCTGATGCAGTGTGGAACAGACTCGTCAAGTTTCAATGATCACAATCACCTTATCCTTTAGAGAGCTAAATATAAATTCTCCTGGGTAAATTCATCAATCGATAATGTCTTTTTCTTTTTTTTTTTTTTTTGCAAAAATCAGATTTTGGAAGTAAGATATGGTGGCTAGTTGTTTAGCTGCTTTAAAATTTTCCCTGGGACGTTAAACAAGTGTCTTTTCTTGTTTGCTAATAACCTGAGATCCTTAATGGGAATGGACCTGATATCTGAATCTCTCATTGGTTTGTAATAAAGATTATATACTTGCCAAATGATTATACTTAAGTACTTGTTGAATTTTGTATACTAAGGAAATATTTTGTCGTTAGGTACCAAGCTCCACAGTCTGTGGAACAACCAAAGGAGCAGTATCAGCCGCAGCCCAGACAATCACGTGGTCCATACAATGCTGGTCGTGATGGTACATTATCCAATCAGTTGATAATTCACAATGATGGAAGCATTCTTTTAGCCTAATGCATTTATGCTTTTCAATTTTAAGATTCATATGGGCGGGGACTTGGTCGTGGTAGAGGCAGAGGGCGGGGCTTTGGTCGAGGAAGATATGGGTACGGCAACTATCAGGGAAACTATCAAGGAAATTATCAAGGTAAAAAATGACTACGAATTTGGGGTTTATGTTTTGGTTCTTTCAGTTTATAATGACAGATGGTAGATATATGTTTTAGAGTGTAACCTTCACTTCACACCTTCCCTGATAGATAATGCCGGTTATTCAAATTGGGGGCGTGGTGGTGGGCGAGGCAGAAGTTGGGGTTATCGTGGTAAGTGTTGCTGCTTGAACTGCATTTCCGAAGTCATGTTTAATGTGACATTGATATTCAGTATTAGAACTTTGGACATCATATGTGCCATTGAACTACCAAGTTCTAGATGGTTGTCCTCATAATATGTGCAGTTTCAGATGCTGACTTGACACTGCATTTGCCCATGTGAGTGAAAATGGGAAATGGTAAGAGTGATAATGCTGAGTGTTTGCTCTTGTTACTTTTGAAGGTACTGGGTATGAGAGGGGCAGAGGCGGAGGGGGCAGAGGCTATGGTCGTGGCCGTGGAAGGATGGGTGGCCGTGGAGGAAGAGGAGGAGGTGGTGGTGGTGGTGGTGGTGGTGTTGGTGGCAATCAGGTTTAACAGGGAATGAGTTCTCTTTTTGCTTTAGCTGAATGCTTGCCTTGGCCAGTGGGCTAAATTCTATCTTGAAACTGTTTTTTAGTAGCAAGAAATGTGGGTTATCAAGCAGAGGTTGATTTGTATTTAGTTATCTGCATCATGTGGACATGGGCAAGGCAAGGTTGTTTTTCACTCATTTTTGCATTTAGCCGATAGCAAGAGGAGGCTTGTGATTGCTGTAATTTATTTTACCCTTTGTGGTTGCAGTTATCTTGTTCATATTTTGTTATCCTACTTCTTGATTTCTTCCAAATGCTCATAATATACCAAAAGTGATCCTCCTCGTAAGTTTACAAAGCTCTTCTCCGCAGTGAGTGAAAAATTATGCATCAGCAGCAGCATGCTGTTTTGTGTTCTTCGATTGGCATATCATAATGGCTTACATCAAAAAATATTTCCATTTAGAAAGGCTTCAGCTAACCGGCTCGAATGAAATTGCACTCTTTTGAATCCTGAGTGATCCCCCAGCTTTTCAAGCATTAACGTCGGGGTCTTGGCCTTGTTTGAAGAATGCAAAATAAATATAAGAAAAGCACAAAATCACCAACAACCAAATCTTTTAACAATGAATACGAATCAAATCTGAATTTTTTTTTTCCTTGTAGGAGAAATTCTCTCGAGAAGTCTCGTCCCTGGCTGGAGCCTTTGGATTTAGTTCTTCCTATTTTTCCTATCTTTGTCTCTCCTCTCATCTCTATATATACGTCTATTCTTTACATTTTTCAAACCCTCCGTGTCTTTATATCTTTTCAAAACCTCCACCTTTTGTTTAATCAATCTGTACGGTCTAGTGTTACTCTTTTATGATACTATGGAAAGTGAGAGTTCGGAAATGTCAACTTTTAACGGTATAGATGGTGTTCCATGTAAAGGTCCAAGTCTTGCATTAATTGATCATGATGTGAAAATGGAAGACATTAAGTTTAAGACGGTTGGGAGAATAATTACTGAAAGGAATTTCATCATGAATATGGTGAAGGAGAGTTTTAAAAGTTCTTGCGGCCCAGAAGTTTCATTTACGATAAGCAAAGAAAAGCATAATGTTTACATCTTCACTTTCAAGGAGGAGGAGCTAAATACTATGCTACGAGAGGGCCCTTGGTCCACAGTAAATGCTCATATTGTGCTAAAAGAGTGGCCGCTAGACGAAGTATTGCAGAATATAGATATGGATACCACACCCTTTTAGGTTTAGGTTGTAGGACTACCTCCTGGACAACTGAACGTGGTGAATGCCAAAAGTATTGGAGCCATATTCGATGGGCTGGAGGATGTTGATAAGGATAGGTGTGCTAATCAAGAATGGTCCTTTCTATGAATCAAAGCAAGAATATATGTGGAGAAGCCCCTTCTAGTGAGTTTTAACAATAAAAGGGAAGGAAAACCTAATAGCTGAGTTAACTTTCGGTATGAAAGATTACTCGATTTTTGTTTAGCATATGGAAAGTTAGGGGACCTAGTTAGAGGTTGTAAGAAAGTGAAAAAAGACTTGAGTAACCATGACTTTAGTACTTATAAATGGAAACTTGGGAATTGGCTGAAAGCTACTATGCCATATGCAAGATTGAGGAAGAGACAAGTTGATCTAGAGAAGGGTAAGGAGTTGGCTATGGCGATTGAGGGGCTGAAGATTCGAGATATTCAAAGGAATGGTAAGGAACGACGTTTTCCGACGGCACGTGAAAAGATTATCATCACGGGTCCATGCTCGGGTGAGGGGGGATTGTGTCTTGGAAAGGTGTCGGACATCCTTATCCTGCCGTTACAGATACAGAGAAGTCCAGTTGCTCAATGAGGCAGAGTGCCAAAGAAAGGAGCTGTGAGGTAAGTAAGGAAACCTCGAAAAGTCAACCGAGGACAGGTTTATCAGATACTTCCTCTCAAGAATATTTATTTAAGGTTGACTTCGAGCAGTATGTCAAGGAGGGATGGCTTGATAAGTCAGATGATAAAGTCACAAGTTTTAGTGAGAACATTTCAGAAATGCAGGTTAGTGATTAATACTATCCTCTCGATCCTTCAGCTAAAATGAACCCGAGCCCCACCTACTTCCCAGACTTTGATCCCAACCCATAATTCCCAAAAGCCTAATAGACTTTATCTATTGGTCAGACCTTTAAAATCTTAGCCCAATGACCCAACCCCTCAAAACGCCATCTGGAGAGTGACCATGATATCTTAAATTTAACCTAATATATCCTAAACTTTTATCCAATCCTTAAACGTTTAAAAATGAAGATCAATAGAGCCCATTGGAGACATTAGTCCTTCTATCGGCCCAATTACTTGAACCTCTTCACAATCAAGTCCCTTTGGATATTAGTTGTTCTGATAGGAATGATGTAAGTATAACCAGCTCAGCTGAGAAGGAAGAGCAACCTAGAAATGTTTCATCCACCCAGATTTTTCTAGAAGATAGCTCAAGAGGAAGATGGAAGATAAGAGTAAGAGCAGGTCAAACTAGTAGTTCTCGGGTTAGTATTGTCGAGATTGTGGATGTAGAAGATATAAGTGGCGATGTGGGTAAGTCAAAAAATGAGGTTGGGCCCTCATTTGCTGGAAAGGCCAAGGTGCCACCTACATAATAAGGGTCATCTTGTGGAATTACAGAGGTATCGGGCAACCTTTGACAATCAGGAGACTTTAGTTTATGTGCTGAAAATAAAGCCCACGTTTGGTTTTCCTTTCAAAAACCAAAAATAGAATTGTGGTGGGTTTTACAAATACTTTTTATGTTGAGCCTGAGGGTTCTAGGGGAGGGTTGGCCTACTAGTGGGGAGTGGATATTGTGGTAAGGGTGCTAGACAGTTCTCGTCATTTCATACGCACGAAATGTACGATGATGGAGGGTACTTGGTTGCAACATTTTTGTACGAGGACCCAGATAAGAGATTCAAGAATTCTATGTGGGATGAAATTGGCCGGTTAAAGCCCCAGGATGATGGCCCATGGTTATGTGCAGGTGATTCTAACATGGTATCCTCTTTGACTGACAATGTTGGGCGGATCCCGGTTTGCAGTTGTTTGTTGCATCAATACCACGATTTTATGGATGGTAATCTATTGATGGAGGTTGCTTTTAAGGGTCCGTCTCTAACTGGGCCTAATAATTGGGTGGGTAGTGAGGCTATGGCTGCACGTTTGGATAAAGTGTTGGTGAACCCTCAGTGGAAGCTTCTATTTGATAAAGCTTTGATCATATATGAGGCACTCATCGAGTCAAATCATTGGCCCTTGATTCTAGACCTTTGTGTACAAGCCAGGAGGTATAGACGAGTTCTTCATTTCGAGAGTAAGTGGTTTCTTAATCCTAATTGTAGTGATTTGATTGCCAAGTCTTGGGAAAAGGATGATCATGGGAAATTAAAAGCTTGCAAAAAGGCATTAATGAGCTGGGACAGAAAGGTCTTTCGAAAAAATTTACAGTTAGAGGAAACTGATTAGTGAAATTGAGAGGATTAGAGCAGTGCCTTATACTGATCTAAGTCGTAATTAAGAAGTTGATTTGGTTAAAAGGCTGGATGAGGTGTGGAAGGTTAAGGAAATCCACTAGCTTCAACGATCCCGCATTCAGTGGCTGAGGGAAGGAGATAAGAATTCCAAGTTTTTCCATCTCTCTACAATAAATAAAAGGCAAAGGAATTAGATTGTCCGACTTAAGAATGACGAAGGGAGCTGGTTGGAAAACAAAAGAGATATTGAGGGCCATATATTGGATTTCTATAAGAAACTATATGCCTTTGAGCCATAGATAAAGGAGGATCGAATAATGGAGATGGTGAAACATGTAGTGATTGTGGAAATAGATTCTGCTCTTACAAAACCAGTGCTAGATTGTGAAATTAAAAGAGTTGTTTTTAAGCTGGGTGGGCTTAAAGCCCCGAGCCTATATGGGTTCTCTAGGGTATTCTTTCAATCCCAATGGGCGATGGTAGGGAACCAAGTATGCAGAGCAATTAAGCAATTTTTTGAGTCGGGTTTTATCCTAAAAGAGCTTAAGCATACCTTTATAACCCTCACACCAAAAGTCCTTCACCCTATTAAAGTTACCCAATTCAGACCCGTAAGCCCTCACTAATTTTTTATATAAATTTCTAGTAGATAAGTTGAAGCCTATAATGAATGACATCGTTTCTCCAAACCAAAATGCTTTTATGCCTAATCGAGCTATTGAAGATAATCTAATCCTAGCACATGAAGCTTTCCACTACCTAAGCTCGAGATGTAAGGGAAACAATCACTATATGGCAGTTAAGCTGAATCTATACAAGGCATATGATCGGATACATTAGTCCTTTCTAGAAAAGGTTTTGAGAAGAATGGGGTTTCATGAATGGGTGGTGAAAAGGATTATAGAATGCACAACAATGGTCAATTACTCAGTGTTGATTAATGGGAAACCATCTACCATGTTTTCCCATTTGCGGGGAATGCGTCAAGGTGACCCGTTGTTGCCTTGCTTATTTCTGTGTGTGTCTGAAGCATTGACTAGTCTGCTAGAGAGCGCAATGATGAACAAAAGGTTGAATGGTTTGAAGCTTAATCGGTATTGCCCTCTTATTATTAGCACTTTATTTGAAGACGATACCCTGTTATATGGGAAGGCCTTAGTGCAAGAGGTTGACTGCTTTAAACAAGTGCTTCAACAATTTAGTGGAGCATCGGGGCTTAATATTAATCTCTAGAAGTCTCATGTGATGGTTAGTAATGGTATGCTGGAAATGCAGAAAAGGGATGTTTTAAGAGTTCTCAGTATGCAGGAAATGATCCCAAAGGATTCTTACTTGGGAGTCTTGATACTGTAGGGAAAATCTAAAGGGAAAATGCTTAAATTTATCGAAGAAAGGGCTATTAAAAAGACCTATGGGTGGCAACAAAAACTTTTTGTCCCAAGCGAGAAGAGAAATTTTGATCAAATTCGTCCTCACAGTGATTCCTGGTTATATAATAGGATGTTTCAAACATCCAAAGTTTTTTTGTCAAAAACTCAATAGTATTCTAGCTCGATTTTGGTGGGATGGTCCTAATTTGGACAGAATAATTCATTGGAAAGGTTGGGGTACAATGACTCTGATGAAAGAATTTTTTGGTCTGGGTTTCAAAGGTTTTGAGGATTTCAAGAAAGCTTGTTTAGCCAAACAATGTTGGCGACTGCTCCATAATAGAGATAAGCCTTGGGCCAAAGTGCTAAAGGACCTATATTTCCCCCATGGAGAACTTTTGAATGATGAGTCTAAGAGAAATCAGCCATGGATATGGACTAGTATGTTGGATGGCATGAAGGTATTGAAAGAGGGTATAAGGGCGAATATAGGGGATGGAAAGAGTACATATATCTAGGGAGAGAAGTGAATCCCGTCTTTGGAAAATTTTAGTCTTTCGGCATTTAAAGGACCTAGGGGTGACATTTATAAGGTGGCACACCTGATGAGAAATGAGAGAAAGGTCTGGAGCATATGCAACCCTAATGAAGCTTGAGCAATTCTTGAGATTCCTATAGCAAGAAAGGGGAGACCTGATCAATGGATATGGCACTTCACACCAATGGAGTTGTAATACCCAAAATTTTCTTTTAATAATGATAATATTAATAATAATTAACAAATAAATTTTTATTTAAATAAATTTTACCTTACTTTTTATTTGGTTTAATCGGAATGATTTTTAAATGCAATTTTGAATTAATGCTAGACAAATAAAGGAGTTATTTTTCATATCCTTTGATTTTTAAGAAATTAATTAAGTAAATTATTTGAGAAATAAAATATATTTTTTGTTATTCATATTTTTTCCTCCAAATGAATATATATAAATTAAATTCTATATTTGAGAATTATGGAAGAATTTGTAAAGAATATTTATAACATAATTAAAGGAAAAAGGAGCATTTTAATTAGCTAATGGTATTAAATTTTAATTGAAAAATATTTAGCAAATTGATTAATTAAATTAATTGTGTGTTAAGATTAAATTGGAAAATAATTTGAAATAAGGATTAAAGGTATAATTTTATTAATATGGGGTTATAATGAAAATTTGTATGTTTGGTATTTTTATAATTAAATATGTCGGCAAGGGCTTTTTGGTAATTTTACATTTAAAAGCAAGAGTAAATATGTAATTGTGTATTTTCAATAATTCTAATTTGGCCCAAATCAAATAGTTAGGGGTTTAATTGAAAAGCTAAAGAAAAGTTTAAGGGTTAATTGAAAATTTTACACGACGAAATTGTTGTAATTAAAAAAGTTGAGGGACCAAATGGTAAGAGAGAAAAGTTCAGGGACCCTTTGTTGATGTAAAGAAGAAAGGAGGGGATCGGGGAAGAAGAAGGAAGAGAGAGGAGTGTCATCCAGTGGTGTTGGGTCCCGGAGGCGCCGAGATGCCGGCCGAAAGCGCTGTTGGCGTCGGCAAGTGCAGCAGCTGTGGCAGCAGCAGCTACGGATGCGAGGAGCGGCGAAAAACGCAAGGAAGAAAAGGTAGTTGTCGACACCGTTCATGGCGTTTCCGCCGGAGTTGGCGGCTGAGTCGGGTGGCTATTGACTCCCTGCGGCTTGGGCTTCATTTTGGTGGCAAAGGCAACACCAATGGTGGCCGGAATTGGAAGTTCGCGGTGGAGAGAGAAAGTGGGTGGCAGCCGCGTTTTCTGGCTTTTCCGGCGAGCTTCGGCGAGCTTTGGCCGATCGAAGGACATATCCGGACTCTCCTCAACTCAAGCTTCGCAATGGCACCGGTTTCGTGGCGATCGAACTTCGTTTGTAAATCGACAGCTGAAATCGTCCGTAAATCCCTCCGGATGATCGGGGGTTGGATCGAAAAATCGGGAGCGAGGATCGTCATCAGCACGTCAGTTCGAGTCTGTTGGTGCGTTCGGATTGTCGATCGGACTCTGGCGGCTGGAGGCGAGTCAACCGAGCGATCAAGCGTCTCGGTAATTTTCTCTGGCCCGCTAATTTTAAAATTCTTTAGTAAATTATATGTTTATTGAATTGTGTTGAGCATTAGCGATATTGTGTGTTAAAATATTTTGTTTACCTTAGATCGTGTTTTGTGATGTGTGGCGGAGTCGGGAAAATAGTGAAGTCATGGGGACCCGACTCCCGTTAAAATGAATTGTTGAATGTTTGAAGTGTTTTCTGGCAAGTCCTGGACCCGTTTTCCGGGGGGTAAATGTATGTATTATAGGGGAGGTTCTGCCGAATTTTCGGCAGAATTTACCCGAGTCGAGATTTTTAGACAGTCAGTCCTAGGAATCTAGACCTAGGGTTAATTGTCAACTCTTCAGCTTATTGATAAATTGTTTTCGTGATTAGATATATCCGTCAGTTCGGCTCGCTCCACCTGAGGCATCGGAGCAGAGCTAGGAGGTCATCAAAGCTGTGAGTTAAAGTCATATATATGTTATGCACGTGTCATGCACAAATTTTAAATAGCTATTGTGATTAATTGATTTCATGTTTAGATTATTCATTTAATTACTATTCATATATATCATGCTCTTTGATTACTATTCATATATATCATGTTTTTTATCACTAAATTTATTATTGCCTGATGACTCGGGATGGGACGGCAGTAGAACATACTATTTTGATGAGTGCATCAGTATAAATCCGAGAGTGATAGAAAATGGGTAAAATGGTAAAAGCCCTAGTCGAGCATTGCTCTCTGGGCTGAGTAGAGTGAGTGTACCGGAGTAAAAGTCCCTAGTCGAGCATTGCTCTCTGGGCACAGGCTTATTTGGAAACCTAAGTGGCCATACTAGAGTTAAGGACCATGGTCGAGCTATGCTCTTTGGGCGCCAGTCTTATTGGAGTAAGAGAGCCGAAAGGCTAAGAGTGTTAGTGATAATTAAGTGTCTGAAGTGGATTTAAGGACCATGGTCGAGCCTCGCTCTCTAGGCACCAGTTTTGTTAAAATGAGAGAGAGAGTCGAGATGTTTGGTGTTGGGATTAGGATTCTGCTGAGGTACTCCGTCCCATAGTGTGTGAAAATTATTTTATATAAGCATGACATGACACGCTTATTTTTGCATGACTTATTATTTATTTCACATTAAATAAATGTGTTATGGAAGTGTTGTAAATATTTTTGGATATATGATTTTAACTCACTCTCGAGACTGATAGTCTCAATTTTACTATTTTTCATATTTGTGATTGTTAGTCTTCCCGCGGCTCTTATCTAGCAACCTGACTCCTTCATCATCGGGTGATGAAATTGGTTTGGTATGTTAACTTATAAAATCTTAGATTTTCCGCAGTAGAAATAATGGACTTGTCAGTTGTAAATTATTGTAGTTTCGGGTCTTGCCTAATTCTTCAGGCAGACCAAATTAAATGTGCAGAATTTAATGGTTAAGAAATTGTAACATTAGTGATATTAGAGGAGATGTAATTAAGTTAATGAGTGTTAGGCTTAATACGGGATTCGGTGGCCTTACGCCTACCCATTTCCTAGTGCCAGTCACGGGCCCACAGATCGGGTCATGATAGGAGTGTATACAGTAAAATTGGGGTATGGGCAAGCCAGGAAAGGAGAAGCCAAGAGAGTTCACCCAAACTCATTTTTTATGGTGCAACCCGAGATCTGGAAATAAATTTGGAGCTCTAAGGCCCCGCCCAAGATAGTGAATTTTATTTAGAGAGCAACGGTTAATGCCCTACCTGTATAAGAAGAGACTTGGTCAAAACCCGTTATGCTCGATATATGGTGAGGGGGAAGAGACAGTGGAGCACATGTTATTCTTCTGTTTGCATGCAAAAGCTACATGGTTCTTAAGTCAGTGGGGCTATCAACTCTCAAAAGTGGATTTTACTATTGATTGGTGGTGTGCGGTGAATGAGAGACTTGGGAGAAGTGACTCTGGAGTAACTACATCACAGATTGTATGACCTATTGGAGCATTTGGAAGGCCAGGAATTGTGCGATCTTTAAGAAGAAATAACCTAAGCCTGAGTCCACTGTTGCCCTTACTAGAAAGTATATTGAAGCTTTAGATGAGGCGCTACGCCCTCAAAAGGAAGTCGAGAGTCCTAAAATGCGTTCCTTAGCTTAATCTGACAATGTACGGGTTCCCCCTCCAGCGGATTTCCTCAAGTGCAACTCAGATAGAAGGTCATTCTTTCATATTCTGGACTTGAAAGGTAGTGGTTGGGGAAGCTTATGTTCTAAAGAAAGCTATCTGGCTAGCATCAAAGATTGGTGCGAGGAAGGTTTTGTTTGAAACAGACACTCTGATGCCCATTATAGAGCTGTTTAATGCAATGAATATTTGCCTTAAAAAAGAAACCAAATCTTTTAGTAAAATTGAGCGCAATTGCCCATCAGACATTACTCATAGTTTGTTACTTGGCCACCATTCTGGGCGCACTAATATTCTTGCGTATTAAACTCTAATGAGAAATTGGGCACTAGCGGTAAGAAATAATTAACGAAGAAATTAGTTTACAGAGTTTGTCATTTTGGCCTTGATTTTTAATTTTAAAAAATTTGGTTAATCGGTTGTTTTTTTAATTTAAGAATTGATTGTAAACTGAAATAGGTAATTACATTTTTACTATTAATTTTTATAATTTCTTCTTATGTATATTTAGATATATATTATTTTTATATAATATTTAAACATACTTTTTAAATATTTACATTCATATATTTTTTTTAAAAGAATTGCACATAATTTTTAAAATTTGAGATCTCTATAAATAGATAGGACATCATCAATAATCAACCAAAATTAAAGACTATTCACCACAAATTCGTTATAAATATTTGTTTTTAAAGCCTTAGTTTCTAGCAACTTACTTACAAATCTTATTTCTTTGCATTTATTTTGTTTATGTTTTGTTTCAAACGTCAACGGTTAATTTAACAAATTAAATACAAGATTAGTACATTATACATTTAAATTTGTTTATTATAAATCACAATTAATTTTTATAGTATTTCTTGAGAATTTAATCAAATTATTAAGAGAATTTACGAATTTACAAGTTTTAATCTAAAAAATCATTAAAAGTACATTGATTACAATCAATTTTTATTTTTGTTTTTCTCCAAACATATTTTTAGGCGAGACAATTTCCACCGTTGGCCAAAATAACAATGATTCCAAACAGATCCCAATATGAAAAATAACTTCTCTTGTTTTCATCCCTATAGAAATTACTCTCCCAAGACTCCCTGTTTTTCGTTTTATTTTTAAATAAAAAATATGTGGTAATTTACTTTTTAGGCTTTAACATATTAATACACATCCTTTCAAGAAAAAAAAATTAATATACAGACACATAAATCAATATATGATTTATTAGATTGAAAAAAGAAAAAAAAGCAGTAGCAAAGTTATATTTTATTTATAGCAGCAAACATCTTGGTACATAATTCTGTCTATGTTCATTGCCTCTGCACGTGAGATCTTCCAGACATCCGAATTTCTTATTTTATCAAAGCTAAATTTGATATTAAGAAAAAAAAATATCAAATCGTGCATGACTTGTGAATGTCACGACTAGCAATTGCTGATCATTATGTTCTATTATTTTGTGAAATTAGCGATAAAACTAAAAATTACTAAAAACAACTATTTTTTTTAAAGATTAAAAATTAGACTCAATATTAATTTTAAATAATAAAATATATATATATATATATCGTTTTAGTTGTAGTATATACATTAAAACTGGCTGAAAATATTTTAATTTTTTAATTCGTTGAATTGTACCTTGACTGCATTTAAGGCCAGGTTCACATACTTCCTAAGGCATTTGTATGAAATTAAGCATTCACTTTCAATTTCTATTTGGCAGCTGAGATTTTAGATTGATTCGCCTTTAGCGACAGTCCCTCATTGCAACATGACGTATTCTCTTGCCCTCCTCACAATGTTCTTCACGGTATCGCTCAAACGACAACCGCAAACTAAATTTTTATTTCGTTTTAATAATATGATAATAATAATAATAATATTGTTATTATTGATGATGTGGAACCTAAATCTGACACTTTACTATAAAATCTACATCATTTTGAGAGAGCTGAAACGAAATTATAGAAATAAATATAAAATGAAAGATTTATATCAATAAATATTTATGAGCCATTAATGAAATATTCAAATTAAAAAAATTATTGAGAGGCGATAAGTATCTGAAAAATAAATAATGTAAGAATTGTTTTGCCTCGAGAACAATAATAATCTATATGCGATATGTATAAGTAAAAAGAATTAGTATATATATAAAATATAGATTTGGAAATTACTAATGTTAAAAAAAGAAATAGTGTCTTAAATGATTGGTACCAAGAGGGCATTGAAAATGAAATGGGAGTGGAACAAGAAAATAGATTGATTCAAGCAGGGGAGCAAACAGGGATCGACACGTGTCACAAACACCACGTTACACATTGCAACAGATTGAGTATTAAGAAGAGCATACATTAAAGAACAAAGACAACCTGCTTGTCCAAGTTCATTTGGAACCCCATTTCATTCATCTGCGAATATACATATATATATATTTGGACCCACTTTCACCCTCCCTCTCTTTCTTCAAAGGTTAGAACTCTTTCTCCAGTCTCCTCAGTTCTCTGATTATTCTCGCTCATTGTATCAAAGAGTGCAAAAGTGTCTTACACAGAAAGACAGAGAGAGATTAATAATGGAAGGGAACTCTAAAAAGAAGGATCTTTTCCATGTTATTTACAAGGTTCCTTCTGGTGATGGTCCTTATGTTAAAGCCAAGCATGCTCAGGTTTCTCTTTTATCTGTCTATCTATCTATCTATCTATCTCTATATGTATACATACACGTATATACACATATAAGTTATGCTTTGTTTTCTTTAATTCCTGACTGCTGCTGTATTATCTTTTTCTTTTTGATTTTGTTTCTGGTTTTAATGATTGATCATCTACATTCTAAACTCACCAACTAAAGTACTTCACTTGTTGACTAGCTTTCTATATATTTCTCTTCTGCTTCAATATATGTATGGTATGGATCCATTTCATCTTAATTATAGAGCTTTCTTGAATTTATGTGCGTACTTATGTTTCTATTTCTCTATCTATCTTAATTCTGAAATTAAATGGAAAGTGGAAACCCTTAATTGTAACTCAAAACTCTACAGTTACTTTGCCCCTTACACTAGTCATTGGATCTTCTTCTATTTTCTCTTCCTTTTCTTTTTATTCTTACACCTGGCTAGCTATAGTATTTACTCTTTTAATGAACTGAAAAAAACAACAACAGTCATCTAAGTAATCGTCCGAGAAATGAAAATTCATGATTCTTAATTAAACCAATTTCTTGATTCTTAACTAATTCTCTTTCTTTCTTTTTTCTTCAATCATTAATTGAAATGGCTCCAGCTGAATTCTAGGACTTCACCAGTACTGATTTCCTATTTTAATTTTGTTACAATAGAAACCCTAGAATCTTTAAACAGTAACACATACAAGATCTAGTGGTGAGTAGGACTCAAATTAAGGATCACTTTCCACTTAATTTTCTTTTCTTGTTGATAAGCCTTTTGCGTGGTTTAGCTTTTCCCTCTTTCTCTGCTTTAAATTCCATGATTGCTGCTGTATGGACATGAATAGTAGGTGCGAACTTGAATCATAACCCTAAATTTCAAATGCTTATTATATTTTTTTTTCTTTCTGGTCCAGTGATAATACTAAAATTGTCTTGGTTATACCTTGCAAGCGAAATAAATAAATCATCATTCATCATATTCATTATTGAGACCATTAATTGTTCTTATATTATGTTCCATAATTATTATATATAATATACACACAATTTAATAAACAGCTATATTGATTATTGTTCAAATAATTAGTTACTTGCAATTAATTTCCTGATCTGGTGAGTGGATAAGATTAAAATTGCTTGTTCAACATATTTTCTTTTCTTTTTTATTTTTTGAAAAAACAAAATGATTTTCTCGTATTTTTGAAACGAATTTCTAAGAGTGCTATATAAATGTGTGTGTGTGTGGCTAAAGCTTCTTTTCTGGCCAACTTGATGGACAGTATCTGGTCCACTATCTCATTCCCATAATTTCATTATTTGAATGAAAACGTCAGAGTGTCTTGTCCTTTCCTGCTGGTTCAGATGGATTGAATCATTCCTTATTCCACTCCAAATTCATAGTGGTATCTAAACTTCAACTCGGTCTTAAAAGAATAATGATAAACATCTCATCTTCTATCATTGTTTTCCAACTCAAATCTCAGAACTTATTCAGTCAGTGAATTGCTTGGTACTATTATAGAAGGTAATGATGAACTTAATTAGAGCATATACGTAACTTATATAAAAATCAAGCTAGAGCTAACTTTACGTACCCTAGCTAATTGACATGGACAGTGATCCTCAACTTTATTGATAATTAACTATTTGTCTTATATCATTTTCTTTTGGGTTGTATTGCATGTCTCTTTGTAATGGTAATGAAGCATATAGTACGTACGTACGTAGTTCAATTATCAAGAAGCTAAATTATTAGACACTCCTTGAGTTTTAGTTGGTTCAGAAAGACCCAGAAGCAGCAATAGTATGGTTCTGGAAGGCAATAAATGCAGGAGATAGAGTAGATAGTGCACTTAAGGACATGGCAGTGGTGATGAAGCAAGTAGACCGAACTGAAGAAGCCATTGAAGCTATCAAATCATTCAGAGGACGGTGCTCAAGAAATGCACAAGAATCACTCGATAATGTCCTTATTGACTTGTACAAGGTATGACTTACTTGCACCATTGTTTTCTTTCACTACCAAGTGATCTTATGCTACTTTATGCCCCGAATGAGATATCCTCCCACTTGATGAATGTTAAAAATATTAAAACTATTTTTGGGACTTTAATTCTTCAACTAATAGCGCTATAATGAAACAGTAATAAGCTCAATATATTATGTCATTACCACATATAATATAACTGGATGTGTATCACGTATTTGAACCTCGGCGTTCTTTTTGCTTAGAAGAATGGTATTAAAAAAAAGCCTATGTATTATTCACGCACATATGTGTAATGTAAACAAACTATCATGAATAATAACAGAATAGAAAATTCACGAACTAGATCTTTTATTATTAGTTAACTAGTTAATTTCATTTGACTAGGTTTTAAATTTGTTTTAGCAATCTCTTTATTTTCTGACACTGTTGCTTCTTCTTTTTTTTTTTTTTTTGTCGAAGCATTTTGATTAAATGCCATAATTTTCTCCTTTTATTTTTTATTGATATTAGTCATTATACCTAACATATTTATGGCATTTCAACTATTGAATAGTTAAAGAAAAAAAAAGAAGAAGTAAAAAGTATATTGTGTTCAACTTCATTGTGTTATTCACATGATGGATTGGTTACGAGAGCTCCATTTAATATTGAGGTTGAAAAGCTATTTTTTCCGACCTTAATTTTTATTTTATATTGTTTTTTAAGTTTTGAAAATTGCTTTTGCCAAAAGCAAGTGAATTGATGTTTTTTTTTTTTTTTTTGAAAAAGCTAGTTTGAGAAACGCAGTTACTAAAAAATTTAAAAAATCAATATTTTATTAAATCGAAAAATTTGGAACATGCTTTTTGAACACCTAACAGCAATTTCAAACACATTCTAGGTAGTTAGCTAGAGTTCCTTTTTTGCATAAAAATAAAATGTTATCTTACAGACAGTATTGTTCCTATTGCAGAAATGTGGGAAAGTAGAGGAGCAGATAGATTTGCTAAAGAGAAAACTAAGATTGATTTACCAAGGAGAGGCTTTCAATGGCAAACCCACAAAAACTGCACGCTCTCATGGCAAGAAATTCCAGGTTTCTGTGGAGCAAGAAACCTCCAGATTACTGGTACTGGTACCTTGCTTGCTTTTTCTTCATTATCTACCAAACTCTACATTGCAAATATTCAATTAAGAAGTATCCTAGGTGTAATAATTAATATTTAATCATTTTTTCTATAAGTTGTATTACCATTTTTAATTATGAATATCTCATTCACAACAGGGCAATTTGGGATGGGCCTACATGCAAAAATCAAACTTCATGGCAGCAGAAGTAGTGTATAAAAAAGCCCAAATGATTGACCCCGATGCGAATAAGGCCTACAATTTGGGCTTTTGTCTGATAAGGCAAGCCCGATACGATGAGGCCCGACAGATTCTTCAAAATGTATTGGAAGGTAGATTCCCGGGTTCAAATGATTGTAAATCAAGAAAAAGAGCTCAGGAATTGTTAATGGAAATGGAATCAAAGTTGCCTCCACCTGAACTAACAAATAGAATTGGGATTAATGTCGATGGCGATGATGATTTTGTTAAAGGGATTGAGCAAATGATGAATAAATGGGCTCCATCTAGACCAAAAAGGCTTCCAATCTTTGAAGAAATCTCTTCATTGAGAGATCAATTAGCATGTTAACATTTCACTTTTTAATTTTAATTTTAATTTGTGGGTGTGAGTGTGTGAGATTGGTTGAGGTTCTGAGGTGATAATGGTTGTCTTTTATTTTTCTAGTCATTGTTTAAGTGTCTAGAAATAAGGACATAGCCTTTTGTATATATATATATATATATATGTATATGTACTTTCTTTGGAAAAACCCATAAGCTTGGGGTTTCTGCCAATAAAAAAGAAACTATTCGAAACAAATGGTTCAATTATTTTTCTATTCTGAAATTATAAAAATAAGTAAATTAATCTATTAAAACAACATAGTAAAAAAATAGTAACTAAACAAATTATAAAATCTAAATAGTGAAATAAAACTTAGAAATTTGAAATAGCACAATTCATATTGCCATTTCTACCCTTGTAATTGGGACTATTCACAAAGTATATGCACCTATAAACTTACTTTTATATTAAGCTGACATAAATAATTACCATCCATTTTATTTTTAATTGAACTGCAATTTTTACTTGATAAAAGAAAAATTAGAATTAGAATAAAATAAAATGTATTTTTTATTTTTAATTTTTTTATTAGAATAAAAAAATATAAAATATAAAAATTTAATAAAATAAAACTGATATTTCTAAAATTTTGTTTTTGTTTTATATATCACTCACTGCTTGACTGATTTGTACTTCATCATTCAACAGAAACAGAAGCCACTTATATTTTCCTCCGGACAAAACAGAAGTTACGGTCCAATACAATTCATCAACAAAAATATGATATGATGAGAGGTGTAGCAGCCTGATGTAAGCGACAGAAGAGAAAAATGGATGGATATGAGTAGTTGGTCTGCTCAGGATAGCGACACAACAAGTGGTCAAGTCTGCAAGTGCAACCAACCCGCCACATGAAATCTCGAAGCTCCTTGGAATCTTCAAAATCTCTTCTTGCTTTTCCCCGCCTTACATCCCAATTTCTTTTTAAAAAAAAATAAAATCAAGCAACCCACAATATAATACCAGCTGATCACTTCCCTATTTTCTGCACAGTTTCTAAACAATGGATGCAAGAAAGGAGCCAATGATAATAACAGATAAAGAAAATATGAGGAATTGGTCAAGAGCAATCAGATCTCAAGGAAAAACAATTGCCCTTGTACCCACAATGGGTTACCTTCATCAAGGCCATCTATCACTTGTTAAAGAAGCACGTAGCCTTGCCAATTTGATAGTTGTTTCCATCTATGTAAACCCAGGTCAGTTTTCTCCTTCTGAGGATCTTTCAACATACCCATCTGATTTTCATGGTGATATCCTCAAGCTTATGTCCGTTCCTGGTGGTGTTGATGTTGTGTTTCATCCACACAATCTTTATGATTATTATAAAATTGATGACGATAAAAACAAGAATGGTAATAGTAATTTTAGGGCTAGTGGAGAAAAGTGCAAGGATTTAGAGGGTGAAAAGGTTGTGTCTTGTGTTGAGGATAAGGGGATGGGGCATGAAACTTGGGTTAGAGTGGAAAGATTGGAGAAAGGTATGTGTGGAAAGAGTAGGCCTGTATTTTTCAGAGGGGTTGCCACTATTGTTACCAAGTTGCTTAATATAGTGGAGCCTGATTTTGCCATGTTCGGGAAGAAAGATTACCAGCAGTGGAGAATTATTCAGCGAATGGTGAGAATTTGAACCTTCTCTATTTCATTTTCTTGTTCACATGCTGATTCAGGAAAATGTTTAAATGAATAGAAGATGATGTCTTTCTTTCTTCCTTCCTTACTTTTTGACAAAGGATTGTTGAATTCCTTCTTTACATGTTTTACAATAAATGGGAGTTAACGGGGTTTTATTATTCAAATATTCAAATTTATTTGCTGTTTGTATAATTTGTTGGCTTTGTGCTTTATGTTCACATGGTGGAACATGTTTTTATATCCATAGACAATTGATTTAACTAATTCATTCTTAACTTTGTATCTAACCCATTTGATTTGCTTCTTTTCTTAATGCCGGCGTTTGCAATATCTTTATGAGAGAGGATCAGAATCTTATTATATCCGGGTAATGATCAAAATGAATAGACAAAATTTGGTGACATGAAGTTGCTGAATTTAGTGATGTTGTAGTTGTTAGCTTAAAAGGTTTAAGTTTTAGGTTGGACTAACAATTTGGAACTCTAGCCCTTCTACATTCTGGAATTGTTGATTAATTTGTTTTGCTTCTCTTGTTAACTTCCTGCAGGTTCGAGATCTTGATTTCTCCATAAGAATAGTAGGTTCTGAAATAATGCGTGATAGTGATGGTCTTGCATTGAGTTCTCGCAATGTGCACCTTTCTGCTGAAGACAGGGAAAAGGTTTCGTCCCAATGATTCTTCGAATGTTTAAGTTTTCAATTTCACTAGAAATTACTGCAGTATTGCATCACCTTCTGATGGAGAAATATTGGATTTCTGTTTGATCCTTAATCTATGAATAAATCAGCTTCAAATTCCTCTGCACTTCTTTTTAACTACAGGCATTTAGCTCTTAAAATATAGGTATCTATTCACAAAATAACATACATTACTCCTTTTGTTTCTTACTTGACGATACAAATTAGTTAACGTCAGATGTCTTTATCACTTTCTTTAGTCTGTAGTTACTATTGCAATCATCTCATTTGAAGTATTTCAAACATATTTACTAAAGAAAAAAAAAAAGGTAAAGGTTTTTGACAAAAGACTTTTTTTCTGTTCAACAATTTGTCTTAAATCTTGTCCCTAATATAATTTCTGCAGTTGAAATCTTAATTTTCTCTTCCATGTGTTTTACAGGCTTTGTCTATTAGCAGGTCGTTGTTGGAAGCTAAATCATGTGCAGAAAAAGGCCAAATCAATTGTAGAGAGTTAAGAGATTTGGTCATCCAAGCAATAAATGGAGCTGGAGGAAAAATTGATTATGCTGAGGTGAGTAGCATCTTTTTATTTTTTGGTAAGTAAACCAAATTCTCTTTAAAGAATTAGTGGATACAACCTATACTTGGCATTCCCAGTCAGAGCAAACTAAAAGCAGCAGAACAACAAAATTCAGAATTACAATTAGGCTATTAAACCACTGATATTACTCAGCGTATTCACAATTCTATCATTAGAAGTATGCATCCCAAAAATACTGCAGAAGCATATAAATGAAATTGGATTCATTGAATAACCTGAGCCTTGAGTTGCATTATTTACCCTGCCATTATTAAGTGGCTCTAGTGATTGGCCTTGCAGAACTGTTTGAATGCTGTAGGTCACTTTTGCTTTATGCTGTTAAACATCCTAAATGCAAAGAGGGCTTCGAGATTACCAAAACCACGAATGTAAACTGTTGTTAACTTCAGCATTTCAAATTCAGCGTTTTCACCACTTATCAAATTTTGCAACCTAAATATCACACGGCATTATAAACTGCATACTTCAGTAACTTTTAACTTTGGCAAGCATGGATGTCTCTTGTTTCAAGTATCTACTCAAGAGTGTCTTTTTCTTTTTTTATATAAGTAATTCTTCAAATTGGTGAAAGAGTTCTCAGGTCACTCCTGCATTCTTTCAATATGATTTGGATTGATGAGAATTAGGGTAATCCTGATTTGATTGGTATTAGCAAGGAACATAGGCATTTACATAGCTGATGTTACGATTTTAATGTCATGTTGTTTTTACATAGCAGGTGATGTTAAGAACTTAAATGTCATGTCGTTCTTCTCAAATTGTATTACTTCTTGCCACCAGATTGTAGACCAGGAAAGTCTGGAGGCCGTGGAAGAGATAAAGAGTCCTGTTGTATTCTGTGTTGCTGCCTGGTTTGGAAAGGTCAGACTGATAGATAATGTTGAAATCAACATATAAATGATTCTTTAATGATGCCATTTGACCGCATGGAGACTTCCCTGCAGCCAGCCCAGAAGTAACTAGAGAAATCATGTACACTGGCAAATTAATTATTAACGACAGGTTAAAAGAAAATCTGCATATAACCGTATTGAAAACTGAGATTCCATTGTATGTGGCCTGGCTTGTGTATCGTATTGCTGTTGGGTACTTGGACAATATTTATTTACGTTATATATGGAGGCAGCTTGGTCATTAGGCATCATAACATTGTTTCTTAGGTCTACACCCGGTGCTCATGCGCGCAACTTGAATGGATGCTCGAGCATGGTAGGAAAATTACAGAGCATGTCCTCTAGGATACCGTCCCTGATCACAGATGTAACTTCCAGAATAATGAGCTGTATCTGGATTAAAAAGGATCGACCAACACTTCCCAGTCGAACCCCTTTTTAGGCCGAGCAATCCCAAAGAATCCAAGAGAAAACTTCACAAAAGAAAGGGCTGGGAATGAGCTTTTGAAAATGACCACTGTCAAACAACTTGAAGCGGGAGTTTCCATACCAATTTGAAAAAGGACAACCTACAAAAATAGGTGGTGTTGAAGTAGAGTCTAAATACTTCCAGCTTTAATGGCACTATGGTATTCATAAATCACAACACCAAGTGAAAGAGATCGTAATGATGAATGACAAGCTTCCACACGTAAACAAAATCACTAGTACAAAAATTATTCAAAATACAAACTATACAAACACTGTCTTGTAATATAGACTATAACAGAAAGTTGCAAACCAAAAAACTATAAGTTCGTCATCATTGAGACTAATGACACTTGAATCCTCCACAAACGGACAATACTATGATGAGAATCAAGGCAATCAAGATACCCAGCACTATCAGCTTAATTTTCATGTTCTGCAACCACATCTTCCTCCTCATCTGGGTTCCCTGTTGTCTGAAATCTTGTGCCTGCATCAGCAGAAAAAATAAATAAATAAATAAAGCAAACACATCATATCAGTAAGTGGCACTAAAGATACAACAGAATTTAAAAATAATTGAGATCTTAACAAGCATTATATGCAATTTAAATCCCATAAATATTTTAAGTACCCAAATTGAATGCCAATAAATAGTCACTTAGGGGGAGAGGTAGTCCAAGAAAAGAGTAAATCAGCAAGAGTGAAGTCCCGCAAGAAACTAACATCCATGGGGGCTGCCAGATCACCAGGCTAAGCCTGCCCGAGTGAAAGAGAAATTGACAATCAAAAGTTTCACGTTTTTGACAACATTATCTAATTGGCAACACAAACTCAACTCAACTTAACTAAGCTTTGACCCAAGGTTACTTGGGATCAGCTATATGGATTCTTTTCTCCACTTCAAACAATTTTGGGCTACATCTTCAAAAAGATGCAAGACCACTACATCATCTTGGACAAATTTTTTCCATGTTAATTTAGGTCTACTCCCTCCTTACTTCATTCCACTGACCTTTATATGGCCGACCTTTCTAACAGGAGCATTAATAGCTTTGTTATTCCAATGCCCAAACCATCTAATTTCTTTCAACTTCCCTTCAATAGGAGTCACCCTACCTTTCCCCTAAGACACTCATTATGGACTATCCATTCTTGTATGCCTATATATCCATCTTAGCGTCCTCATCTCCACAACACTTTTAGTGCCCCTTCATTGCCCAACATTCCCCACCCATATTGCTTAAGAACCTATATTATTCTTAGGAGTTTATCATTATATTAGACTTTGGGGATAAATGAAACTTTCCATATGAGACATGCATGTTTAAATGTGCCAATATCTTGGATTTGTAGTTTTATTTTCTTCACCAAGAGGGTTGAACTAATCAGCCTTCCAAAAAGAAACCTTCACCATATGTAATCTGTTTACAGTTGGCTCATAAAACAGTAATTTAGGGGAAAAGGAAAGTAATGATCACCAACTTACCTGAGAGCGAAGATTTTCAGTTTTGTCTACCAAAAGCTCAATTTTCTCTCCGCGGTCAAGAACCTGCAGAATGGCACTAATTTAATTAACAACAGGAAACCAACTTCTCATGCTCAAACTTTTTACAAAGGATATACTAGTAGATGAAAGGAACCTATCTTGCTCAAGAACCTTGGATTCTCTATGTTCTATAGCCACAATTTGAAATGATACAATATACCACCAGTGCCTTACCTTCTCTATGTTTTCCATCATCACTCCTTTGACTTCTGAAACCTGAGCTTTCACTTTAGCAAGCTTGCTGACCTCCTCGGGGTGATCTACACAATATTGCATCTGCTCCTTTAACTTGGGCCTGTATCAAGGAATCAATTAGCAACATCAATATGAATAATAGAATAAAGTCTATGCAACATGTTCCATATATTAATAAATTGAAAGTGTTACCCAAATTCCTTGTTCAAGCTATTAGCAGTTGCTGTGGCAGCTTTTCCTCCACCATATTTCTTGGTGAACTCCTCCTTGATTCGCTCAAGGAAGGCAATTGGAACCTGTCGGCCAACAGACTCGACTGCAACAACACAATAAGCTGCAAAATTTACAAAATCCAGTTAGTTCATCCTACAAAGAGGACACATCCAAACAGATGATGACTTACAAAAAGAAATGCAAATATGGAGCATCCCAATGAGAAAAGTGAACAAAGTGGATACTTGTTCCATTAAACCTGTTTACCAACCAATAAGACCTTTTGCAACCTTTCTACTTGGAGTGTACCAGTAATTGTACCCTTTAAAAGTTACAGCACATGGACATACTAATTTATCAATTGTCCAACTCTATATCAAGTATATTTTGTTCTCAGCATCAATTCTGATTTCTAAATTAGTTCTCTCTCTCTCTCTCTCTCTCTCTCTCTCTCTCTCTCTCTCTAACACTAAAACGAGCACATAACAGAAATTGACAAGAAAGAATTAGCAAATGCCTCCATGATGCAGTTAAGGAAACTGCCTCTACAATACAGTTCTGACATCTAGGAGTGACAGTAACCCCATTGGGATAAAGCATCATCCTATTACAATCTGGCTTGCCAGACAACCCTCAATCATCAAGGACACGCACTTTCCAAAAGCATCCAACTACGCAAACTAACCGACTTGCAAGGAAGTCAGGACCCAATTAGAGAAGTTGAAAAAGTTCACATAACATGTCAAAAATACACAAGATCTTCTATATACCAAAAATTGGCGACCTCAAGGCATTCCCTTGTCTCCCTCCTTAAGTTATTAACACGAGATGAAATGCAGATCAAGAGCTGCCAACTAATAAAAACTAAAAGAAAAAGAAAAAATTCCTTTTTTTCCAATGCATTCATTTTAAGAAAGCCAATAAGTCTAAACTACAATGAGTGATCAATTCTGCTTCACTGAAGGCCATAAAGGAAAAACGAATAGTACTTTCGATTCAAAAACAATAAAGTCAATCCAACAACATTACTGTTAAAGCTCACTACCATCCAAATCTAGTTTCACCCTTCAAAAGTATTGTAGACAAACTTCCTTAAGCTAGACTACTTGTTTACTGACTAAGAAAATGAGTCAATAACCTGAATATTGCCTTCCACCTTTGAAATTTCAAGCAAATAACTCAGTCTGAACTAGAAACTATCATTGAGCCAAAAAGAAAAGCTCATAATCCTATATCGATCTGATTCATGTGTATGTTAATATGCACTTCAGTAGACCAGAAGAATATCAAAAATCAAACATCAAAATATTAAATCCAAACATATAAATCACAGAAACATCGAATCAAAGCCCTAATCACACAGATCAGAAAATAACAAAGATCAGATGGTATAAAAAGCTAAAGAAAAAAAAAAGAAAGATTTTAGATTAAGAGGATATACTGAAGCCGTTATCTACAAGGTAGTTGAAAGTATGGCCATCGCAGTTATAGGTGAACTTATTATTGCTAGCCGGAAGTTTCTGGAGACACTGAGCGGCTATTCCGGTGAAGTTACCGGTGAACTCCGTGTAATCGGCCAATATGACCGTGCCTCTGGCCACAAAGCTGTAGATCAACGATTGCTGCCCCATCTAAACACTTACTACTTACCGCAACAACAGCAGCAGCAGCAGCAGCAGCAAAAAGAAAAAGATAAAAAGGGACAGCGATGGTGTTGTTGTTGAAGAAAGTAGAAATGATATGGAAATTTGTAAGAAATGAAATGATTTTATTTTATTTTTGCTTAGATGGGAGGCAAGGTAGCGTCCCGTGATGTTGTTTATGAATGGGTTTGCTTAACTACCCTTCTATTTCATTGTTATTAACGGAAATGCCACGCTGTTTTTATTTGAAATTTCTGTTTTTTTCTTTTTTTTCAAATTATTATATAATATATTTTTATTTTTTTTCAAGATTTGGATTTGAACGATGTGGTGGTGCTGTTAAACGAAAGGTGACTTCAAACCCCCATTTCTTGTTCTAGAAGATTAGACAGTACAACGCGCAACCTTTCACTAATTTTTATGTTCTGGTCTACGAATAACGTTCAATTTGGCCCTCCACTTTATTAGAAAAGACTAGTTTAGCTTCTTTTGGATTTTTTAGGATAATTTAATTTAAGACTTTATCTTTTAGTTCAATTTGATCCTTTTTTTTTGTGAGAGTGAGTTGCATTCTCTTTAACAAGAAAGTGATATAATAAAAAAATAATAAATATTAAGATTTTTGAATTAAGAACAATACATACTGTCTTAAATGGATTGGGTTGTTTTTGTACCACCATCTCATCACATATGTCCACTACTAATACCATCATCTCAATTAAACATTCACTCGCATTTCACTTTTTTCTTTTTCACCAGTATAGATATTTTCATTTCTCTTCTTTTTTTTTATATATATTTTAGTGTCATTATTTTATCAGAAACTAATGATCTCTTTTTTCTATCGTGCTTTTAGGAGCTTTTTCTATTAACAATCACCAAACTCAAAACTATCAGAATTGGAGATATTCAAAAAGAAACTATATAGATCAAAATTCAAATAACTAATAGCACCTCATCTCCACCATCAACATGCAAATTAATCTTAGTTTTCCAAATAACTTGTAAAAGAAATTGCTTTCTTATTCTTAAATTCAAAAAATAAAGAATTTTCTAACATATGAACTTCTACGAAGCATAGAAAAATCAATTCGAAATCTTATAAACTAAATCAATAAAGAATGTCTAGATTAAAAGCAACGTAATTTTTTTTAAAAAAAAAATACATATTCAAATTAATTTTTCATAATCTGTTATTTTTGTTGTTATTCTTGTAATTTTGAGGGCGATGTTGATGGCAATGGTAAGGACAATAATATTAATAGCACTGAGGAGTAGTAATTGTGATAAAGGCAGTGGCAAAATGTACTGAATATATTTTCATAATATATATTCTTAGTTAAATATTTTAAGTTATTTTTAAAATATTTGTGTAAAAGTTATCCATTTGTTTTATTATTAAAAGAGGCGACCGCCACTCTCTTACCAATGGAGGAAATTAAGTCGAAAAGGGAAATTTTGGGTTAAATTGATCTAAAAAATCGGAAAGGGTCAAATTAAGCATTTTATGATAAATTGAGAGTCAAATCTAACATTATTCATTTAGTTTATTATCTTTCACACTCATTTTTACCGGCTAGTTTTGGTAATTATCTATTTACTGACCATACTTCTTCTTTTTTCTTTTCTTTTTACTCTCGGTGTTGTATTCACTAAAGTTTAAATTCAAGTACTAAAGATTAAAATAGTCCATTTGTAGCTTCCAATAGTATTTTATCGAATGGACTGGACCGTGCTTTTTGCCACCATGCAAGTTATAAATATTCGGTCAGTATTATTGAAAAATATTATAAATAATAATCAGTATAAAATAATAAATTTTTATTGCATATTTCTTAAAATTATAATTTTATTTCAAGATATTACTTCTTTTTTTTAAATATATCTTATTTTATCTCTGTACTAAAAAATTTAATAAATAGATTTGTATTTATAATAAATAGATATATTAATTTTCTAATTCTCTATGTTGATATATGAACCTTGAAGACAAAAATATTGTGGCAGTCGTGCTTCTATTTTCTGGAAAAAAAAATGAAATAGAACTATTTCACATCAAATGAATAACTGTGAATAAGATTTTATCTCGAGATGGGAAATAACCCATGTAACATTTTAATCATCTATATTAATATAAAAATGAGCAAAAATCACTAAAATATTGCGAGCTTTCTTATGATATTTGATTAATGAATGACATAAAATAATTAAAGAAAAATTTAAAGATTTATTTATTTAATACTTGTTTGGAATGAATGTTATTAAGATAGTAAATTTAGAAATTTTCCAATTATATGATTTTTTTTATATAAATGATTTTTGTCAAATTTACTTACAGCAGTTTTGAAAACTAAAAGAAATAAATTAGAAAGCCATTCTAAACCTAAACCGGCTCTAAATTGATAAAGGGTACGTTTGTTTAATGAAAAAGTTCCTTATTAAATGTATTATTGATATAAACTGATATTGTATTCATTTATTGGAATGTGATTTATGAAAAAATGAGGACCATAATGATTATAAGAAAAATTAAAGTAATAAATTAGAAGTTTATTATTCAATAAAATATAAGCTACACAAAAGGAGCCCACAATTTGTTCAGACATATTTCTTAATTTAGGGCAAATGTGTTAAATGATAATTAATTATGATGTTAAAAGCTAAAGTAGAAGAAATCCAAGTATGTTAGGTGCACCAAATAAGAGGTATTGTTTTTAAACTTGAGCAGATTTGCATCTGCGGTGGCATTCCAATTTCTCTGGTCAATATCTTTGTTTTGTTCCATGTCTCCTTTTCGACAGTCATTTCTCAACCAATCCTAATGCCTCTTCAATAAACATTAGTTAATAGTTCAGACCCCAGTCTCATAATATTAAAATCTATTTTTTTTTTACTTTAATACTCACCAATAAATAATTAAACTTCACATTCAATGGAAACGGTAACATATTATTAAAGGGCATATGTTTGGTTTGGTTTGATTCATTGGTGCTGGTGGCTTATAGCTGGTAGCTAATGGTTGATAAATTAAATCATTTGCTAAAATTTTATTAGCGGTTACTATTAGTATGTTAAATGGCCAGTGAAAGTATAATTTATCGTTAAATATATTTTATCTTATTATATTATATTTAATGATACAAATTAACAAAAATAATTTATAATAATTAAAAATATTATAATTAATTTTTTTTAGTTCAATTGTACTTATTATTAAAAAAAGTATAAAAATTATTTTAAGAGTATAAATTTAAGTTCTAATAATAAAAACTTATAATTTCAAATACCATAATTATAAATATTATAATTATTTAACTATTAAAAATAACTTTAAAATAATTATTATTTATTATAAAATATAAAAATATAATTATATGAGATCAATTTATAATAGATTATTATTAATAAATTTTAATAAGAATAATAGTACCAAAATAAAAATAAAAATAAATTAGAATTAAACCAACTATGAATTATGTTTTTTAAATTTTCACTAAACATTTTAATATATCTATTGAGTAAGAAATAGTTGTAGCTGCATTAAATATTTGAACTAAATGTTCTTTAAATATTAGTTTAGTAATTAGATAATGCGGTTGAGGTCTAAATTAGATCTCATCCAAGGACAGATCTAGCCAAGGCAGACAGAACTCGATAGCCGAAGACAAAATATTGCTTAGTTAAGAGGCCTTAAATAATTGGTGGCGGAGCCAAGCTAATTTGGATACACGCACAAAACAAGATGCATAACTTAGTACTAGAGCTTTTCTTTTACTTATTTTATATTAGAGTTTTTGTTTTACCTATTTAATTAACTGTCGTACAATTGAAAAAATAAAATTTAATTATTTATCATCTATTAATAAAATAATAAAATGTAAGATTTTAGTAATAATAACATATTGTTTATTTATAAAAAATATTAACACATTTTAATGCGCTGCGGTTGTTATTTGAGCTAGACTTTAAATGTATTATTATTATTATTATTATTTTAATAAATTTTAAAAAATATAATAAAAAATTCCTCTTCTTGTATAAAAAGAAAATATGTAATAAATTTATAAAAAAACAATAAAAGATATTCATTTTTTAAAGTAACAATGGTGAGACGTACGCCATTTCCATTTTCAATAAACAAAATTTATAGGTGTAGATTAAGCGATACAAATATCAAATATTAGAGTTGAAATAATTAGAAATTAATTAAAGATTGCAACGACAGAAGCAGGCTCCCTTTCAATTAGTAGCTATCTCTCTATCTGTCTCCGTACGAAGTGTGCTAAATAATATACTATGCGCCAATTCTCGGTTCTTTCCCATGCTAAATTAAATTATACAAATATCAATTGTCAATATTTATCAATATCTGTGCAAAGTCTTGGATCGTTTGATGTTGGATTTCAGATTCGAAAATCTCACGAGGACTCAAAATAAAAAATTAAAAAAAAAACTAAATTAGATTAAAAATAAAAAAATATTAATATACAATATTATCACCTTATAATTAATTTAATTTATTATTAAATTTTTTAAAAAATAGTCCAACAAATAGAACCAAAAACTAAAAATGGCATTGCTTCATGGGTAAGCCTGTCTATGTACTTTTGAAGCTGAGACATGATATCGCAAATCCATCACCAAAAATTTATCAAAGATGCTTAATGTGGAAGATTGCAACAGATTGATTTTTGTATTAATCAAGTTGGGTGTTAATATATATATATACATTCCAAAACCAAAAGCATATGGTCAAAAATCTGTCGTTGCTTTCTTCTATGAAGCTTCATATGCAGGTTGGATTTAGAATTAGTGCCTGTGCCAAACTGATCGCTCCTCGAGCTACTGTTAGTAGGATTGGAGTAAAGTTTCATTTCTTCCCTAATTTTACCACAAAGATTATATTAATTAGTTCGCCGCTATCTATTAATTTTTTTAATTTATACTAATCGGACAGTCAATTCGAAATGATAAAAATAATAGATTCAATTTATCTAAATTTAGAATTATACATTATACATAGATAACATTCAACGACTGAAAAATAAAAGAAGATTTAATTTTTTATTTCTAACAATATTTTAATTTATGCTAAGTGATAACTATGAACATTATATATCAATCGGTAGTTTTTAGGTTGATCTAATCTAAGGAAGTGGAAATTAAAATTTTCCTTTCTCATAATTCTTTTATACATGAGATAATATAACCATTTTAGACTATCTTTTACTTTATTAATCTATTCTCTTCTTTTACTTTCATTGGTTGCTTCTTTTTCTTTTTTTCTTTTGGTATTGGAACTTCTTATTATTAACTATTATATATATATTGTATTCCATTGCTGCCATCTAGACCTATTCACCAGTTCGGATATCCATCCGGTCTATTTAAGCCTGTAAGAAATTTTTGAATTTGAACATATTTTTTTAAAATTTTAAGTCCATCCACACTTAAAGTCTCAAAAATAGTAAATTTAAGAATATCATTTCTTTAGAACTTCCTAATAAATTTAAAATGTTCTATATTTTTTTTTATGAAGGATCATACTTAATATGACTTAGCTAAATTTGAGAATTCAACCTAACCAAACGCAACCTGATCCAAAATTTGACTATTATCACCTATTCTGTATGTATTTCTTTATTTTCAAGTTAGACAGTAGAGTGATCTGCTCGTTCTCCCATGTGAGACTTGTATCAGACAATTTTTCTTAATTTTCAGTAATAACGATAAGTGCATTATAACAGAACTACTTTTGAGTCTCCCCATGGTCTCCTAGGAGATCCGCTAATCTCTGTTTCTGGGGACCGGTTCCCACTAAGCATTATGACACGATGATATCTAAAATTTTAGGATCTAGAACGAGTTTTTTAATGTGATAATTAGATTTGTTAATTTATTAGATTAACTCTATGCTTTCTGATTTTTGGGTATTTGGTGATTGTGAGGACAGGCCCATCAGAAATATGAAATCCAAACTCAACAAATCTGCTAAAGGAAGCTGGACAGAAAAGGCCAAACCCACTTCTCTAATGTCCAAAGAAAGAAAGATGCTTGTTTTCTTCCTATAAAACAGCCATGGCAAAGTAGAATACAAATGAGACACCCAGATAAAACCCAAGAAACAGTAGAGTTCCAGCAGCATGAGTGGGGTTTTGCCTTCCCCACCATTTATTTCCTTCTCTTCTATTAAATCCAATAACCAAACTACCAACTTTAGCTGTGCTCTTAGCCCTGTTACTAATGGTTTCTCAGATTTAAAGCTTAAAAAGAATTTGGCTTTTGGATTTAGAAATGAAACGACACAGTCTCATACAATCAATCTCCGATGTAATAGCACCACTGGACCTGGTGGCCCTGGTTCCGGTACTATTCTTTCTTTTCTTTTCTTCTGTTTTGAGAGAATCTGTAATTTTGTTTAGTTTGATGCTGTTTACCTCATATAGCAGTATGAGTAATCAAGGTAGCTCAAATGATTCATGATGCACATATATTATTGCAGTTTGGATAATTTAGTACCTTTTTCTTTAATGAGTATAGGACTGGTTTTGTTTTGTTTGATGGAGATGCTTGGAGTCATTTTTTATGTTCCTTTTTTTCTATTGACAATTTTGTGTTTAGAGTGGCTTTTCAAGGTCTGGACATTTTGAGATCTTTTACCTAATTGATAACGATGGAGAAAGCTCAGGGTAAAATATTTATTTCTGAGAAATTAATGAGAAAGAGTATTAGAAATGTTCTTATGAGTTAGTGAATGCAAGGGCTTATGAAATGTAACCCATGGAATGCACTTGGTCCATTACAAATTTATGCAACAATAGGAACCTATGTTCAGGATTTGAGTTTATGGGAGCTAACTGCAGGGTTATTGTTTTTACCCTAATTTCCTTTCAAATTAATATGTTATTGTTAATATGGTAGGTCACAATTATATAATCTTCATCGTCAAATTCACAATCAATGGTTGTGATCTGTTATCCAAAAAATAACTATCCATTTTTTGAGATTTAAATTTAATTTTCTAAAAAGATCTCAACTATTCAATTTAAAATAAAATGTGGAGATAGGTCATTTTCTAGTTGACCATGAGAGGATCTCAATACTTTCCATTTATCAAGGACTGACATATGCAATTATGCAGGTGATAATGAAAGCAGGAGTGTTCTGGATGCTTTTTTCTTGGGAAAAGCTCTAGCAGAAGCAGTTAATGAGCGAGTTGAATCTGCTGTTGGGGAGTTTCTTAGCACAATTGGGAGGCTGCAAGCTGAGCAACAGAGGCAAATACAGGACTTCCAGGTAATGAACCATATATAAATGTGAACCTATATTGGACAGCTTTATTTAAGGTCATTCTTTACCCTCTTACTGCCTTCATATAAGAAAGTACCACTGTACATTCTTCTTTGAGTTAAAGCTTGTAATTTTATTTGCAAAAAGATATTTGCTTGTTATGTGTAGTTTAAGGGAGATAAGAGCTAAAAAGCATGTGAATTTTACTCGTCATTTTAGATACTATCATATTTATCTTTTCTTCAAAGTCAAATCTTTACTTGCAACATCATTTTTTTTGTCGAACAAGCATATGATGACTTACTGGTACATTTGGAGTTGATTCCTTCATGTGCATCCAAGCATTTGAAATCCTTTTCTGCACCATTAGTCTGCATCTATACATTCCTCAAGCCCAAAGAGTGTTGAGTGCAGGTCCTGGCACATTATGTGTTTTAAGATGTGGATATTTGTCTGAGAAAGATGTATACTTCAGTTTGTTAAATGTAACTACTGGTTGTTGCATGCATATTAATGCAAACAGAAATTTAATTCAGATCAGTGTAGAATCCATAGATTTCAATTGATGTTTGGATACGTGAAACCATTCAGCATTTCTTTATATATTCCTTTCATTGCTAGCCGTGTACCGTAGTCCATTGACTGTGCAGGAAGATGTGTTGGAAAGGGCCAGAAAAGCCAAGGAAAATGCAGCATGGGAAGCGATGGAGGCACAAGGACTTGTTTCCAAGCCTTCTACAGTTGATGCAGCATCAACTACATACGGCATTAACTCAGCAACATCATCATCAACAACCACCAATGCTGTCACTCCTACAAATTCTTCCTCATCTCCAAATTCAACCGCTGTCTCTACTGCTCAGACAGGTTCAGATCCTGCTGGGGGAGGCACTGGTTTTGGGGCGTTGAATGATGATTGAGCATGTCATACTTCCCATTAGATAAGTTTAAGGCATGGCTCACCCCTACTAGTTAATGGCTGAATGCCAAGCCTCCACTGCCAATTGGATTTGTTCATACTTCATAGTTGAATGATATAGAGAGGTAGACTGTATCTTCACAATCTCACATGAAGACTTGATAAGTTGTTGGGTTTAATTCTTTCACATATGCTGCTTGGCTTTGAAGAACCATTAATTTCTTGAAGCTTATTTCTGAAAGTTCCCCTCAAAATTATAAACCCTTTTCGTATTGTTGGCCCTTAAAATTATTTGGTACAAATTAAAGAACTCAGGGAGGGAATCTGCGTGAAGAAGCCTTTTGGTCATCAAAATTACTACAAAATCTTGTGGAAAATTTTAGGTGGCACAGAGCCCTAGGTGCAAATTTTATGGTGTCAAAACATGCCTCACCTTATCAAAGAACTAAACTCTAACACTGAGTGCAACATTTTCAATTTCGACACATTCTACTTTTGAATAAATGAAGAAATCATCATTACCCGTGATATTTCATACTATATGGAAAGAATTTACCATTAACGATAAAAAAAAAAAGAAAAAAAAAAAGTGAGGATATTCTATTTCAAGACGACTTACCGTCCAGTCAATTCTGAATCCAATTTTCATTTCATCTAGGCCTGTACGATTTCCTGTCCGAAAAGGGTATCCTCTTTACTAATATAATACTGGACAATTCCTCAAATTGAGCCCAATATTCTAGACTTGAACTGTTCTAGTTCTGTATTGGAAAGCAGCGATAAACTTAAATTCACAATGCATACAGCCTCTATATAATTACCCACATGGATTTTAATTATTCATCCCGGTTTTCTTACTAAATTAAAGTGGGTTTGGACCCTCGCTAGATTAACATGGGTTTTCAAAACCAACTCAAAGTGGTCTTGGTGATATAGAGACGTACTTTTCAGCTCTGACAAAAATTTCCTTACAATTGTAACGAAGAAACAAAATAATTCATTGCATTGTGCAGAGTACATATGTAGATTTAGTCATTACCCGTTGTAAGAATTAGCATAAAACTCAAATTATGATAAGAAGGAAAAAAGTGACTCAATCTCTGAGAATGCAAAACCCCTTTTTGTTCATGGTTGTGCATTCAATCATTCATCATCCAACTGAACACCAGACATTGGTACGGTCCCAATGATTTGGTTATCATCATCTGCTTCCCCATTCCCATCTTCGACATCCATGGCAGAACCCTTTTTCTTGAAGTAATCTACTTTAAAATCATAGTCACCGTCCATTGCATCCACTTTACCAGCTTTTTTCCTTCTTTTCTTCTCTGCTCGTTTCATTTTTGTATTGAGCATGCCTTCTGCTGTATATAGCTTCTCGTTTTGCCGGCTGCTTGGAGTTTTGCCCTTGTTGGCCTTATTCGTATCATTTTCTTCAGAAGCCATAGGCTGGTCTTCACCATCATCACTCATATCTTCAGCATTTTCATCACCTCTAGTTGATGGTTGGGCTTCCAAATCTCCCTGATGGGCAAATAAGTAATTAGGGATGATGTATTGAAAAACTGGAACTATAGATATGAGACTGTTAATTAGATAATTTGAAAACTAAAATCTTCCACAAATAAAAGAAATGAAACTGTGACCTAACATGCATGATTGTTACCAATCCAGGGAAAAAGAAAAGCTTACTGAAAGAGCTGACATCTACACATGCATATGTACAATGAATTCAGAAAGTTCTATTCAGAATTATGCATACAGGGGAAGCAAAAACCTTAATAAGCACTTGTGGTAAAACTGCTTCTAGAAAAATAGTGGTACTAAAATGAGCAACTTCTCCATTTCCATGGAAAAAGAAACTATAGACAGAACTCCCATCCAAAGCACTTCATCATGTAATCCATAATAGAAGCACCCCAAGAAAATGTTTACCTTTTGTAGTATTATCCAACACAAACTCAAATTTTAAAAGCATAGATATAAGCATTATTACAAGTAGCATTTCCACAAGCTCTTGTTGCAACAGTCATTAAATTATTGTCCATAACCATTTAAAAGCAATTCTTGGTATAGTGTTCTTTAGCAGGGAGAACTTCAAAAGAAAGCATCCAGAAGGCCCATAAGGTTGAAAGCACATATAAGAAGATTGATTACAACTGAGGATCACTTGCCATTTCCAAAATTCGTTTTCAAAATTTATCCTTTTGAAAGTTCATGCTGCAATTCAAAAAAGTACAAGAAATCTCAAATTTGTAAGAGATCACAAACCTCTATCATGCTTTCATTGAAACTGATTGGGCAACTAGGGGGAACTTCAACAGGATCAAAGTCGTTAACAGACTTGAGGCTTCCAATGAAAGAGGTTTCACCAGTGTAAACTTCATCAATATTAAATTCCTTTCCGAGCTCTGAAACAATCTTAGACTCTGAAGGTTCCTCTTGATTCCTAGTTGGGGGCATCGTGTAGTATGCAATCTTACCTGAAATGTCAAATAAAGAATTTTAGTTTTTAGAAATGGAATTTCTCTTTCTTACAATTCTCATTCACATCAGCTTATCTTGTATTTCCCTAATAATCTCTTTTTATTCATTCAGATGGAAGATAATAATAAAGTTCCAATAGAAGATACCCTCATTCCAGTCATGCAAAACAATTCTGGCAGCAGCATCAACATCTATGATACCACCCTTCTTCAGTCTCCCCCTGACCGTAGCCACCTTTTGCAAAAAGTCATCAACAGACTCAAAGTTTGGCGTCTTGTACAGGGTTACCAACAGTCTGGCAGGGCACAGTTTGAGAATTTCTTTCACTGTATTGTCCAGAAAGGCAATGAGCATCATTATGTTAATCATGATATAAAAAAGCTGTTGACAAAACCTAAAAGAATCAACTTTGGAATTTCTACCCAGACAAAAGTGCAAACTGACTTTCTTTTAGATAATTCAGAAAACATCTTAGAATCCTGTGGTTAATATATTTAAGAAATTGGTTAAATCACCTGGGCTAATTGGATCATCTAACTTCTCAATCCTTTTACAGTTACGAAGAGCTATAGATGCATCATTCTCCACAGACTTGAGCAGTACAACGCCAGGACAATCCAGCAATTTGACATTCTTGTCTAGCTGAACTTCTTGCATTGATCTTGTTAAACCAGGAGTAGCACCAACATTGACTACATGACTTCTCTTCAAGCTGTTAATTAGACTACTCTTACCAACATTAGGCAGGCCAATAATGCCAACTGTAATAGATTTTTTAATCTGTGAAAAAACAGGGTGTGCAATAGATTATTAGTTGAGAGACAAGATAACAAATTGTCAAAGATAAAATAAAATAAAATAAAAATCAAAGCCTAAATTTATAGTGGCACAACTTCAAATGCAACAATACTCAAAGTAGTGGAAAATCTGATAACTGATAAAATACACCTGGATGGCATAAATTAGACAATAAATCCTTAGAGCCCTGGCATTCCCTTCAGAGAAGGGAGAGAAATAGAAGAGCTCAATAAAGCAAAAGAACAACGTACATCATGACTTCTTGAGTAATTTTTCAACAATTTAATCAGAGTTTCTGCCCCAAGACAATCACTTGTTTGCAGAATATTGCTGGCCTTTGCTGCTTTTGAGGAAGATTTCCACCCTAAGTTTGACCTCTGCTCTTGGGTACTGCACTTGAAGGCAACTGTAGGAAATTCTTCTCTAAGATACTTTAGCCATTTTTCAACTGCTTCGCGAGGGACAAGATCTACAATGCAAGAAAAAAATTACAAAATATGGTAGTAAACAAGAGAAAACTCTCGTAGCATCACATTTTATCTGCCCATATTTGAATAGTTTTAAGTAGCAAGGCGAGAACAAAACACACACATAAAGGGACTTTGTCAGAGAGATATAAAAGGGTGAGTGGGAAAGAGAAAGTACCAATTTTATTTAGAAGCAACACTAGGTGCTTATTGTGACTTGATTTCATCACCATATTTTCCATATCAACACAACGGGTACCAAGAGGATCTCGGGCATCAAGGACTTCCAATATGACATCTGATTCTTCAATGACTTTAACCAACTCCTTATAGAATGCCCTATCTGAATTATCTGTAAGAAAAAAAAAATGCCAGTAAACATTAACTTAAAATGTATAAATTTAATATCTTCCTACAGATAGTATGTTCTATTAGCATACCCCTATTTCTTGCAAGTCTACCAAAATCTTCATTGGTCTTTTGCTCTTCAGACTCTTGCTCCTTTGCTGATGCATCCTCAAGTAACCCCAATTTTCTCTTTTGAGCCTGAAAATGCATACAGAGATCAATTACCAGTAGTAGACCAAAGATATAGGACAGGACCAGCAAAGCCATACAGCAGAAACGTTAAAGAGTGCCAAAAATTACGCCCATTCTAGATCAAATCAATCCACGTCTTCTGATCAAAAGCTATAAAAACTCAATAGTGGTTTCAGGTATGCTCGCTTTTTTCAGCGAAATATGGATTTTTATGAAAACCTCAAACAAGTGAACATCCAATTTAATTATTAAATACTATAACAAGGACATTAAAATAAGAAACAAATCAACTAATCAAAGTGAAATCAATACCCTCTCTTTGCGGGCAGCTTTCTTTTGCTCTAATTCCTCAAGAGCACGAGCCCGGCGAGCTTCAAGAGCCTTAAGCTCTTGTTCCTTAAAAGGCCAGTCATTGGGAATACCAGGATCCTTCTCAACCTTACGTTTATTCTTCAATCCCAGCTTTTTAGCTTCCTTAGCTTTCTTTTTATGATGCTCTTTAACCTTCCTTATAACCTTATATTTCTGCCTCAAGGTTACTCTTTTACTCTTGCTCTCTGCTCATCACAGTACTCATATTAAAAGAAGTCACAAACAAAACAAATGAAAAGAACTACAAATTGAAAAATGGGTTTGGCTTACTTTTGCTCTTCTTCGCCATATTTGACTGCCCCTGAACGTAAAATCATACCCGAAAAAAGAAAAGTTAAAGCAAAAACTGTAAAGAAAGGATAAAAGATAGTGAGAGAGATGATTAATTACCCGGAAGAAAATCCAATTTGATAGTTGCAAGGCTGTTTCTTTTTAAAAATTGAGGTGGTAAGTGAGAGTTTTATGTTTTTCACAGAGGAAAAATGGAAGTTCGGGAGAATCGGTTTTGAATTAGGGTTTTTGAGAGGGGACAAGACAATAGTTGGTTGGGTTGGGCCAGCATTTAGTTACTTTTATGGATAATCTGTTGAAATAGATGGGCTGGACTGAAAAGCATGAAGCCCAGGCTAAAACTGCAAAAAGTATGTTGGGGTGAGAGAGGCTCGAACTCTCGACCTCAGGATAACTCAGAAGCTATGAGACCTACGCGCTAGCCAACTGCGCCACCACCCCTTTGAATGTTGGCTCTAAATATATTCTTTTCTTCACAGATTCATAGTTTCAAATTTATAATTCTTTTTGAACAATTAAGTTCAAATTTATAATTCTAAAGTCAGGATAAATTATTAGAATTTTGATATTTTCTCGAGTGACTATCATACTCGGCTATTATTATTATATAATCATAAAATTAAATTTATAAATAAATTTTTTAATATTTAATACTTAATAATTATATTTTAAAAAAAATAAAAAAATAAATATATTTAATTATTTTAGCCTTTTTAATATCTTAAAATCTTATTAGTTTACAAATATAAAATTATTCTAAGAATATTTATTGACCAATTCTAATATTATATAAATCCATACTACCAATATAATTGATACTACTATTAAAATAATTTTTTCGATATACAAACTATTATATAATTAAAAATTAATTTATTAGTAAATAAAATATTTAATGTATATTAATTTTTAAAATTACATTCAGAAAACTAATTTGTTAGTTAATAAAATATTAAAATATAATTAATATGTTTTTTTTGAAATGATTATTATCTAATTAGAAAATTAATTTATTATTAATATGATATTTCTTAGAATTATAATTGGTGTTTAATTAGGAATATAATTTATTAATCATTAAATTAATAGAAAAAAATATAGAATTATACATAAACTTGAATTTTATGTGTTAAAAATAAGTAAATATGTCAAAATAAAAATAAATACACATGTCAAATAAAATTTTATATGTCAAAATAAGAGACACGTATCAAAAAAATTTAGATCTCAAAAATTAATACATACTAGTTACCCATGCGTTGCACCAACCAGTAATATTATTTTGATTATAAAATCAAGTTGATAAATACAATTTAATAGATTTTTTAATATTTAATATTATTTTATAAATTTTTTAAAGAATAACAAACAAACTATTTTCAAATGTCTTTCAATTTTTTAAATTTTTAAAAATTAATTAATACAATAATATAAAAATTATCTATTAATTAACTTTAATATTATAAATTAACATATCAATATAATTGATATTACTATTTTTAAAATTAACAATTTATTATATAATTAAAATTTTATTTCATTATAAAATATAATATGAAAATAAAATTTTAAGATGTTATTTTATATATTAAAAATATTATCTAATTATAAAATTAATTTATTAGTTAATATAATATCAAAATATAATTAATATGCTGCTATTTTTATGATAGAATTAGTATCATTATCCTGATTAGAAAATTATTATTAGTTAATATAATTAATATATTATCTCTTAAGCACACATATTAAAATTTCATGTGTCAAAAATTAAGCACACATATTAAAAAAATTAAATTTTAGAAATTTATATATATATATATATATATATATATATATATATATATAGAGAGAGAGAGAGAGAGAGAGATTGGCAACTAAAAATTATTTATTTAACTTTATGTCATTAGTATATTCTTAATTATTAGTTACTCTTATAATTTGATTTTTATATATTTATAAATATTATAATGTTTGTTAGTAATTGTTATTACAATTTCAAATATATTTGATGATTAAAATTTAAAATTTAATATTATCGTATTATATAAATTTAATATGAAATTTTAATAAGTTTTAGTAGTTTTAGTTATCAAACAAAATTAACTATACATAACATTTAAAATTTTCATTACGAATTATATTGAATATTTAAAATTAGATATTTCAATCTTTATCATTAAATTTCAAATTCTAAATACAATCTAAACTTTTACATACATTTTTTACTAAATTTAATCATTACTCGTAAAAGACAACAGTATTCAAATACTATTGATTAAGTGCCAAACAATAAACTAATGAAGAGATAAACTAATGATAAAGTTTAATTTTTAAATTATAATAATTAAGAATTTTTACTTATTTTTTGTCCATAATAAAAAAATAGATATTAAGAAATCAAAATAAAATACATTATTCTATATAAATATTTTTTTTAAATATTTTGTATGAAAGAAAAGATGCATTCAATTAAAGTTTTTATAGACTTTTTTTAAGTTATTTATCTTAAAAGGTCAATAGATTTATGAATAACTTTTATATACCATTAAATCTCTACTATTAATTATTTAATAATGAAATTAATTATTTTATTTTTACTATTATTTTATTTTTACTCTAAATATTCTTCTACGTAATATTACCCACAACTCTATATATAAATAGTTGACTTCATTTTATTATTGTGTTAAATTTAGATTCACTTTTAAGTTTTCTATCTCATAATAACAACATATTTTATTATTGTCTTTTAAAAAAATTATTATAAACAATTTATTTCTAATTAAATCACTAGATTCATGCTATATTCATTATATTTTGCTTATTATCTATTTGATAAATAGTTAAACCGACAACAATCACCTTTAAACATTAAAAAATGAAAAAAATCTTGAAATATTTATTTAGATCTTTATATAAAAATTCATTTAAAATACATAAGAATCTATGTCTATAAAATTTGATGACTCTTTTCATACTAATTATCTTTTTAGATATTACAAAAATTATAATTAAATATCTATTGAATACCTCGTAACTTTATATAAATCCTATTAAACTATTAAATACAACTTAATTTTTAAACTTCATAAGAAAATTAATAATTCTCTAAATTTTATACACGTATAAATCTATTATCGTATAAGAATTAAAATATTTTTAATTGTACCTTTTATAAAAATTATAATTTTTATAATAAAAAACATCTTAAAAAATATTTTAATATAACGAGTAAAATATTTTATTTAAATATAATAATTTTTTTTATTTTTTCTATAAATATTTAATTTTTTAATTTTTTCTCATTTGCTTCTTACTTTTTACCAATAGAAAAATAAATTTTATAAATATCAATTAACCACATTCATATAAATTTTTAGTAAATTTATTAAATATAAATTAAAAAGTGAAATTCAATTTATATATATATATATATATATATATATATATATATATATATATATATAAATTGACCTTTTATTTTAAATTTAGAAAATAAAAATATATTATAAAATGAAAAATTTAAGGCATAAGCGCATTAAACAAAGGCTTCAAAGCGGCGAGCCAAGCCTCTCTGAAATCTCAATCAGGTGGGTCACTGTTTTGTTCTAAATAGTAGTAGTGGAAGATAACAACGAGCGACCGATCGTTTACTTACGTATATGATTGACATAACAAACCAGGTGCCCACAAATCCAATCCAATCCAAATCCTCACACACTTCCATTTCCAACCTCTTGTTACAAATAAAAATATTATTAATAATATTCAAAAAAGAAAAGAAAATAACCTCATAACCTAACCCTAACTTTCAGCATTTCGGGCTTCATTAATTTGCCTGTTAAACACTCACTTGCATCTTTAAACGGTAATGTTTGCTTGTTAAGTGAAGTTTATGGCGTCACATTTTTGGTGCAGGAGCTTAATTGAGTTGATTTGATAGGTAGCTGGGAAATGTGTTGATTGGAAATTTTTTAGCAATGGCAGAATATACAGCTTCAACATCATGTGTTAAGCTGCATATGTGGAGAAGCTGTGTCAAGGAGAAAGGCATTTCTTTGATCCAAAATTCACAGACACCAAAGAGGTACTCTCTTTCTTTCTTTTCAACTGTTATATACTGGATTTCAATTTTTTGTTGGTGTGAAACTTGATTATTGGATTCAATATGCCATTAAGTATAAATGGTTTGCAAGTGTCAACTCTTACCATAAGTAACTTATGCTGCTACCATTTTGGTCGGAATTTTTGAATGAAATTGCAGAATCCAAATTATCGACTCGAGCTCTTCCTTTAGCTTACATTTGTTACGGCTTAATAGAATAGGAATATAAATGGATGCCTAGATTCTAGTAATCCTGTTTTAGTTTATTTTCATAAGTAAATATATATTGATAATACTCATAAATGTTAGATGTTATTCCAATTAAGTTTCAAACTATTTACATATGAAGATTCTTTGTTAACCAAACAAAATTAATGGATATTGTTCAGGGACTTGCACTCCATTCCCAATTACGAAACATATCAAGCATGTCCTTATTTTTCTTGCAATGCTAATGATAAAGCAGGGAACAGCTGGCCAGCTGGCCAGCTGCCCACTAACTCACATGCTCTAATATGTATTCACTTTTTCTTTCTATTTGAAGAACTATTAATTCTTTGGCAAGAATGAGGTTGGTACAGCAACTCGGTTGAAATGTATGCATTAATGATTTGATAGCAGGAAGTATTCCCAAGGAAGCTGCAAAGTTTTCCACTTCCCTCCTCGAAAAACATGCAGCACTGGACTTTCATATATGAAAGCAAGTCCCTATACCAGAGAATCTTACTTAAGGTATAGATGCTTGGGATCTTTGGTGGACCCTGATGGTGTGACGGCGTCTGATCTGGTTGCTATTAGTGACCAGTTACTTCTGGTGGCCAGCATAGCGCTTACATACATGGCAGGAGTCATTCCTAATAAGAGTTCTAATTACACTTCATTGGGGAATTTCTTGGATGACGATATGGTCCGTGAAAGTGTAACAATGTCTTCTGGTAGGTAAGGGTAAGCAGATCAAAATATTATCAGATTATTCCACAGATGACATGTTCTACAACTCCTTGAAAATAAGAGTGCAATGTCTTTACTCGTGTTGATTCATTTCTTGTACATGATGAAGGTATTTTTCTCGTTTCCAGTGTTAAGAATAATGATAATCCTGTCAATTCAAAGTATGCTTGGGATGCAGTAAAGGAAAAACTTTTGGATTCTCTTGATACTCTAGAACACAAGAACAATCTGAGAAGCAGATTCCTCGAAGTTGAGCAACATCAGGCTAAGCGGCCACTAAGTTTGTATGCTGTATCTGAGGGTCCCAAGTTGCGATTACTTTGGGCTTCTTTTAAGCATCTTGAGGATGAGGCAGGCACTGTCACTGTTTTCTTTCTTTTTCTTTTTCATTTACTGGTATAGAAACTATAATATCCTAATTATAACTTTATAATCCAAAGGAACACTGGAATTACTTTACTTAATCCATTAGTGTTGAGATACTTGCTAGACGATCCCTCGGGGACTTAAAAGACGCTGTTGTGAAATAATAACTAGAACATTGGTTATTAGCGTGACTCTTTCAGCTGTAATTACAAGATAGGCAGTTAGCTGCATTATTTTCAATCTTTCTTACCAGTGTGCAGGTTGCGAGAATGACATATTCTTAGTGATATTCTGGGTAAAATCTTAGTGGCTGTTAAATTTAGCATTTCTTAGAATATACTATATTTTAAGGGTTTCTTTTTTGTTGAACTTATTATCATAATGTGCCATTCCACATGAAGAATTCCCTAGGCAGTTTATGTTATCCTCGTAGTGGCTAGTTTTATCCTCCTGTGGAAAAAGATTTGAATTTGTACATTATCTAGGAAGCATCTACAATGGAAATATCCACCTGAAATATGGAATCTACTGCTATTCAGTAGCATAACTCAACATATGTGTTGATGGGTATATCTTTTGCAAAGTTGAAAGTCTAGTGCTCACATCCAAGAGGCGTTAGAGCAACTATTCATTGAAAACGAATTAGATAAAAAAGGTAAACTTGATCCTTAGGAAAAAAACATAAACTTGAGAGGTAGTAATGTCTCTAAAATTCTATTAGGGGAACCGATTATAGGGGCTGGCTATGATTAGGTAATGGCCTTTCTATCAAATGATTTTAACCATTTTTTATGACCTAGAAGTTCAGAATATCATTTTTTTCATAGCTTTTAGTTTGCTTAGGCAAAAGTGTTAAGATATCACAGGCATAAAAAATGTTGGAAGGAAGTTCAAGACTATTTGATGAGTGCTGGTATGCATTTTGCGACCGTTCATTAGTTTTTTGGCAATTAAAGGTTTCGTAAATTTCGTTTGCAGGTGAATAATGTTCTAGGTGATTATGAGGCTCTTACTTTGGATGATTGGTTAAATAAGTTTCCTGATATTATTCGGAAGTCCTGTAACCATGTATCCATTTCTTGGCTATTAGAGGAACTTCGCCTTGAAAACAAGAAACAGGATGAGGTATTGATTAAAAAAGCTTGATATATTGCTATATGAGTTCTGTCACAAATTGGCTATTTAAATTAAGCTCTTTTGGGACCTCTTTGTATTTCTTTGTTCAGGCAATTGTCTCTTTGATGATTCAGAAGTTAAAGGGAGATGAAACTATTTTGCAGAACATAAGAAAGTCAGGCAAGGAAGATCTTTATGCTGAATTATTATACTTTCTCAGATTTGGTTCTCTCAGGTAAACTCAGTCATGACTATCTTGTTTTTTCTTTCTTCTAAACCGCATTAAGTTCTTGTATTATTCATCTTGAAAATATAGACAAGGATCATTAAGAATTTGACTTTCAAGATCGCAATTAATTTGGGACAGAGAACGTATTTGTTGCTTGACATGTTTGCTTCATATATTATTATCATTTTTTTTTTTAAATTTTGAACTAAAAATTATTTCTTTTTCTCTTTCTTCGGTTTGAGTTTCTCAAGACCGTTACAATTAGATTGTTTATAATAAAAAATTCAGTGGACTGACTAATTATAGCGAGATACAGAAACAAATTAAGGATATGGTGGCATGGCAATTTCTATCAACATTTGTCTGTCTAACTAGCAGTTTGCTTGGTTGAGCGTGTTTAGATGCTTGTGCAATCTTATACAAATTTCACTTAATTAGCTCAACAATAAAATGAGGGGGCTTTTTAAGTCAAAAATAAAAGTATAGCGGGTGAATAGGTTTGTTTGGTGTCCAAGGGCTCATCTGTGTATCTTTCCTAAAGTTTTATTTTTATGTAAATTCTATAACGGACTTAACCTTGATGTCGCTGTAGATATTTACTGTACTATTACCTTAATTCAAGCAGGAAGAATTGTTGTTATGATCAGAGCTTGTTTTCTGCGCATGGAGATTCCATATTGGAAGATTTGGTGATTGCTTTAGCAGACGGCGTGGCCAGTGTTTATTTGGAGCTTATTTCTGTTGATGGGAACTTGTCAAATGAAATGAGTGACCTGGGCATGATTATGTGTAATTTGTCAACTCGAGCACTTCAGAGATTGCGCAATGAGGTATAATAGTTTTTTTCTATAAGCCCATTGTTTTGATTAGCTGTCTTTTAAACAGAAATTGGTTTACTAACTGGAATGGTTGTTAGGATCTCTCTTGTCCTTGTATTCACTTCTTGCTTCATTACCTTAAAATTGGTTCTTGCTGTTGCATTTGTAACTAATGACAGAGATGTCGTGTTACTTTACCTTTTGCCTTGAGGTTCTGTCTTTCTTGAACTTTTCTTTTTTGTTTGTATTCTCTTTCCTGCTTGATCTATGAACCTGATAATTGACTCTGTGAAATGGTAAAAGATCCTGCTGAACTTCTTTAATGTGAAACTATTACACCTTCAACTCTTGTTTACTTGAGTACTGAATTATTGAAAGAGTAGGCATTATTTAATTGTTTAGAAAGTACAGTTTGCTTCCTTGCATTCTAATGATGCTTAATTTTAATTGAGTTACGCAAGAGAAATCAGTTGATTGAAAGGGGGAAGTCAAGGGGTGACTTCTTTGGATTCTAAATAACACATTATGCAATCTTTACTCTTGTTGGGGGTTTTCTTGTTGTTTTCAAAAATATTTGTTTTCTACAAGGTAGAGGGGGTGTTTACTGTTTAGTTCATTTATAATATTACCAGAGATGTGGACTTTTGGCACAAATATCATTAAGATTTGAAATATTTTATTGGTAGTAGGTGTCTTTGAATCAATGGTTGTATCAAAACTTGGAGGCAGTGGTATCAATGTATGAGGATCGATTTGATCTATGCACTCTACAGTCCAAAGTCGCTAAGGAACCAAGTCAGAGTCAGACTGAAAATTCTGGTTGGTGGCAGAAGCTTACTCGAAGACAATCTGGAACACTACCGTCATTATCATATGTTGTCATAAGCCAGTTCTCTATGCCAGTAAAGCGGACCAGGGAATTAAGGGCTTTGACAGGGTGGTATGTCTTTTTTCTTTGACCCCACTTTTTTTTCTTGCATATGAAATAAGCATGTCCACTAGTTTAATGTGGAATTATGGATGCTCATTTAGAACATACACTACGCCCAAATATATCGGTCTTATATTTTACTATCTTTACATCTTAGATAAAATTTCATGGTTTAAACTTCAAACTATTAATCTCTGCTATACAATTGTTCGATTACTGTTTCCTATAGAATCAAAAGAGGATTGTGGCTTAAGTGGAGCAGTTCAATTGGTGTCACTCTATGCTCCTAATTTAGCTGCATTATTATATTGTACAGGAATCTGGATGATGGGATTTGTAACTTTTAGGCAAAGTGGACGGTTGGAGTGAATTTCATCATTAGATTTGAAATGTTTTCAAGGGTTAATTTCTTTAGGTAATCCATAATAGTTAAGCTGATTGGCAAGTTTGCCGGTAGGACATGAGTTTGGGTGCCAGTGCAGACCTGTTGATTTGGCAGAATTAGGCTAATATTTTTGGATTGGGAGCAATGCCTTGTCAATAAGGAATTAGAGCATGAGTTTATCCCTGAAAATTCAGGGCGAGATCTAGAAGTTAGTTTGTTATATTTGTATAATTGCTAAACAATCTCCTTGAGAATACCACTTCTGTCTGGGTCTCTTTTATTCTTTGCAATTACACTGTGGCTGCACGTGCCACTCATTTTTCTTTCTTCCTTCTTCCCCCTGCTGCTTCCTACACACTCTCTCCCACTCCCTCTCCTGTCATTATTCTTGTCCAGTTTTGTCAATCTGCCTCTGAATTACTTTGGAGTGTGTTTAGTTTAGTTGCTCTAATTTGGAGAATCAATTCTTCTCCAATCTTATTTTGCTGCATTCTTCAACTGCTGTATGATTTTATTTTTTTATAATCCTTTTTGTTATATAATTATAGGCTGAAATACTCTTTTTATCCTTTCTAAATTATTTTTAATTATTTTGCAGGCGATACTACTTCAGTCTATACCTTGAATTATTTGATATTACCATGCCGCTGATTAGAGCTGTCATTGAAAAAGTTAGCAGTGCGATCTCATTCTTTCTAGTTACCTTGATTGGGAGGTCATTAGGACTTATCTATACCGGAATCAGGCAGTCCTTGAGATGGAAGTGAGATGTCAAGGGTACATTTCTGTTTCAGTACAGTTTTGTTTCTCCATTTTTTTCTTTTTTGCTTTGACATAACAGCAGCTACAAGAGGAAATATGACCTCTAAACAGACAGATTGAAACATTCAATTTCGCCTGAGCTGCCTGAGGCTTCTGCTGAATTTTATTAATCAAACTCAGTAGCTTCATCAGTGTCTTGTTGAAACTTGGTTTGATCTGAACTTAACGCATGCCATTGCCAAATGAATCATATTCACACGCCAGTTATCCTGAATATCGAAGTATGCATGGAACCATAGAATTATGCAGCTGCTCTTGAAATAGCAGCATAGATGTTCAATTAGTACTCATGGCCATTTGATGGTGGGATTGTTTCTTCCTTCCACCTCTTGTTTAGATGCTCTCTGGATTGAGGTGGGATGGAGCTCATTCCTTGCTCGGGAAGAGAGGGAGACAGACAGGCCTTTGTATTTATATTTGCACTGCATCATTGAAAATGTTTATGTGCATTGCATCAGGTCTTGGATTCTGGTTTCCAGAGGGAAGAAGGGCATGTTAGATGGCTAATGATTCTTAGGCATTTAAAGCTCATTATCGCGGTACAAGGTCAAAAGGTCAAATCTTATTATCTGCTCGACTTTTGTGGCTTCTAATTCTCTTTACCTAGCATTAAGGGGAGACCATTGAAAGAGCGCAAGGCTCGAAGAACAGCCCTGTAACATGCTTTCCAATTAAGGAAAAATGTGGGTCTTAAATTTTGACAGCCATTATTTGTATAGAAGTTTTAAGAACTTGCAAACACCAAAACGCTATCGCATAACATGCCTTCTTTTTCTGGTTTATTTTTATTCGTTCCGATTGGATAAATTATTATGCTTCATTAATCATATGATTCTACCCGCTTTTAATATATAGTCTTGGTACTTATATTGCTGGATACTGCTTTGCATGTGCAATCCATTTCTGAACGTTGCTGAAGACAATGGTGGGAACACCAAATGTCAGAAAATGACGGGCATAAATTAGAAAATACAATTAAAAAGATTACAAAAAGCAAAAAAAAAAAAAAAAAAAGAGATTGCAGAAAGCAAAAAGTAGAATTAAGAAGATAATCCTTGTGCCCTACCATCTTTACATGATTTATCTCTTTTGCAGAGAAACTTCTTACTATACATTAATCAATTCATGGTGTCCACATCTTTTTTTTATAACGAAACCTTTTCCACTTTATTGTTACATTTCTTTACTGCCCTCAATCCAAGGACGGGTATCCTTTGGAGAACTTTTATTAACTTTCCTTTTCTTTTTTTATTAATTCATTGCAGTCTAATTGAGTCATAAAATTATATGCAAATAAAACTTTACTAATATTCATTTATGACTGGTGGCGAAGAGTCTCAAATTCAAGACACTTTTCTAATTTTTTTATAAAGAAATTTAAACTCGAAATTTTTTTAATTTTCACAATTATCGAACAAAACAGAGTAGAGAAAAAGTGATATTTGAAATGGTGTTGAGTTCAACATCACTACTCAAACCAAAAGGCAAGAATCGAGAAAAAGATGGGAAGGAAAGGAAAGGTCCAAATGCAAGGTTTGATTTATAAGGTATATTTGTTCTCAGCAAACATATAATACAGATTTGTTCACCTTTTACATGCTATGATTAAAAAATTATATTACTATTGTGTGAGCATGAATGAGTGTGGACCACGTTGATCTTGTCCCCTTTCCATTCCTTATTGCCATTTATTTTCTCGATCCTTACGCGAGAATTGCTTGCTAGTCAGGTGCGGGTGGAGCTACATTGATTTGATATAATGGTAATTGCTGACTCCATTGGAGGAACCCTTTTTAAAAGGAATCAAGTAACAGAACTAGTAAATTGATCAGTGTGTTGCATTTTTTAAAAAAAAAAAATAATAATTTAAACAGTTTAGATTTATAATTTTCTTTTTAAATGTCGGTATCATTAATTAATTGTTAATCAGTGAGTGATAAGTGATTAGAGAGTATATTTTGGCTGCACTCGATAATTCCTTTAATCAGTATGTTGATTTTGATGTTTTGCACAGTAGTTAGGATAGAAAACTCTTTCTAGATTCCCATTGTAGATTAATGTACCAAGTCATGTCAGCTAGATTATTAAGTGTGTTAGGGTTAAGTCAGTCAAGGTGATTGCTATACATTTTGATGCTTATATATATAGTTTGCATAAACTCACACGTGAGGGGATAATTATTATCTCATTAGCATGCTATTAGAAGTTTGAATTAATCGTTTAAAATAGGAGTTAACTGAATAATTGAAGTATACAGCTCAATTAATAGAATTATATTTAGGTCTTATTAATATTAAAATGACTAGAATTTTGTTCTGACTTTTTAGTATTTACAAATTATTTGTATTTCTTACTTTTTTTAGTGATATTCTATTCCTTAAGTGTAACTAGAACCGGATCTAGCCGTTGGGACCTAACATCTAGATGGAAAGCTGAAAAATTAGGAAATCGGTATTCTAATACTATATTGGAAATTCAAATTAATTGATTAAAATGAGAGTTAATTGAATGAGTGAAATGTAAATTTAATTAATAGAATTAGGCTTGTTTCCAATTAATACCAAAATAATTAAAACCACCACTTGATCTTTTGGGCTCTGATATTTATGAATTATTTATATTTTTTATTTTTTAGTAATGTGAAATATCTAACACATACCATATTTTTTTAATTAAGTGAACATAATTTAGAGATTTCAAACTCAAACCCAAACTATTGAGGTTAGCTAAAGTTTTGATAATTTCTTTGATTAGAATAATGGATGCTCTAAAAAATCTTGCTTGAAAGTGAGTCCATGCTATAATTGGTAGCTGATAGTTAATGAATAATAAATTAAACTGTTTGATAAATTATTATTATTATTATTATTATTAATATATTAAATAACTATTGAGGTATATTTATTTTGAATTATATTTTACTTTTATCATGTTATTTGATATAAATTAATAAAAATACTTATAGAAGTTATTTTAAAGTTGGTATTGAAGCTTAAATCCATTAATAATAAATTTTCTGATTACAAATGCTATAATTATGAATATTACAATTATTTAACTTTTAATTCATGTTATAAAACCTAATTACACGAGCTATCAGTTAATAACGAAAAAAAACTCTAAAAACAAAATTAATAAAATCAGCAATAGTTGGAAATTAAATCAAGTACCTTAAACACTCAATTATTATGTGTTAATAATAGTACTATCATTACTAACCTAGAAATAAAAAAATAGAGAAATGTCCGAATTATTAATCATGTAATGAGCCTTCTACCTGTTATTTGCCATGTCTTACTACTTCCCTATTGTTCTCTGCTCTGCTAATCATCTATATCGACTTCAAGAAAATAAAAATTAAAAAATCAACAAATGAATTGTTTATAAATACTGCTGAAAATAAAAAATGAAAAGAAAAAAGAAAGAAGAAGACCATTAACAGATTGTTGTTTATAAAAGTTAAGAATCATTTGCAAGCAAGAATATTTTGACTATATATATGCAGAAGCAAGACTTGAAAAAGACAAGAATAAAGATCATATTCACCTACTAATGTCCAATTGCCTTTAATTAATAAGCAATTATCAATCCAACTTCTTTTAACCTACTTTTTGACTGCTGCTAATTATTCTCATTCTATTATATATATATATATATATATATATATATATATATATATGTATGTATAACAGCATCCTTTCTTTTTCTTTTTTGTTTGTCTCTTCCTTTCTCATTCTTCGTAGCTCGCTCTTTATGAATTTCTGTTCCATTTCTCTTATTTTCTCTTTATCCCGGGATGCTTCCGTACACAATAGATGGAAATCACAACATGATGTACCCTTTTAGTTTCGCAGCTCAGCTTTAAATCACTATGCTGAAACCTCATGCGCTGAAAGTTAATCTAAAGGGTTCACTTACAAACAGATGCATGGCGATGGTAAGAACAGACAAAGAAGTATTATAACGTTCTTGTTGCTACGGTAGAGTAGAGATGGATAAACTTTAGGTGAAATGAATTCTTCATATGGCATATGCAAAGTGTTATAATAAATATGTTACTATAGAATGATCCTATATATATATATATATATTTATATATGGCTTCTGTTACTGATTTTCATGGAAATATAATGATTATTATTATTATTATTATCATTTGTATGTATGTATACATATCACAATGGTACCGCAGAATCATTCAATTCATTAACAACTAATATATATATAAGAGCTAAAGAGATTCAGGAGATTAGAGTATAATTGTTTGACTGTTATCCACATGTTTGAAGGGGACTATTATAATAAGAGAGGCAAGCAAAAACATCAGTACCCAATAAGATAAAGTAATAATACATAACTCCATATATGCTTGAAATTAAAGAAAGCTAGCCCTAGCTAGCATTTCTCTTATATCTTTTGGCTTAAAGCAGCCAACTAGATAATTTATTAACACTGCATTTGCTTTTTTTTTTCTTTTGGTGTCTTCAAGTTTTTTCTTTTTAAGTGAAAGAAAGGGCTATCATATATATATGTATATAACTTGTCGAGTAGGACCTTTGTGGATGGTAAAAATATTATTTTAAAAATTTTAACACAATTGCATACAATTATTTCATTTGCACGCTTTCAAATTTGATCTATTTTTTTTTAATTATTTATCAATATTCCTATCAATAAAGAAAGAAAAAGAACTTGTGATAGCTCAATTAGGAACTATACCTATAAATATATTATATTAGACTGATCTATATATATACTCACATTGAAATTAAATTCAAAATTGTAGCAAGGCTAACACAAGAAAGACATTATGAGAACTAAAAGGGAAAATCCCCACATGCCCCCTATTTTAATGTCATCTCAATTGTGGTTGGAGTAGGGTTTGGCATAATGATACATCTCTTCAAATCAAGTCTAACAGTGAAATAACAAAGAATGCTGCCTTTTCATCTTTTCTACTTTAATCCATATGCATCCTTTGCTATTCTTCCTCTAAAGTCATTGTCTATTCTATGTCACTATTAATTGTAGTTGTTTCCTAACAATTCACAATATTCCTATCTACTGTCAGCAAAATAATGAAAAACTGACCCCAATTGAAAAATTAACCGAAACTTGAATTCAGAAATTCTTTAGCTGGACAGATTTTTTTTTTCTTTTTAAATCTTTTTAACTTTAGTTCGATTAACCACCAATTTTTAAGATTTTTTTACCTTAATCTTCTGTTTGCTCTCTTCCCCTATTTCTTTCCATTATATACAAAAGGTGATTCCTCTATTACACTTAATGTAGGTTTGAGTTCAAGGGACTTGTCAGATTCCAGCTTTTAGCACAGATTATACAGCCGATGGCGCCTCTTAGTACACTACACACAAACAAACAAAAACTGCTTTTAGCGACCGACAGTATCCATGGCTAAAAGCAAGAAAATCCGTCGCTAAAGCAATAGATTAGCGACGCATTTAATATTTCATCTATATATATAGTCTCATATTGAAAGACTGAGATGAAGCAAAACCAAATAATGAGGACCCAATACCTGAAACTGAAAGGCAAACGAGGATCTGATTAAAATCCAAGGAGATAGATATATAGGTGGGATGCTGTCCTGACACCACTTGATGTCACCCATTTCTAATCTGATATAAGAATGATGGGTGACCATACAATCTGGTTCTTGTGTGTTGTTCTTGTAGCAGTTGTTGTTGTGGAGTGTTGAGTGCATTGCTGAGCTGAAAATAGATCAAATTTATTTGCATCCTGAGGTCTTCCTTTTGCTATGTACATAAGGGGAAAATGTGAAACACATAAAAGTAATTTGATGTGGAAATAAAGGTGGGTTTTTAAGTTGAGGTCTACAAAGTTGTCGACCATCATTGGAAAATAATTTACATGATATGTACATGTAATTTCAACCGTTAAACTTAATGAATAGTATTTAATTTATTATTTTTTAATAAAATATACTACTAATAAACTTTAATTCGTTGTTATTAAAATCTCCAAGCTATAATATATGAGTTTTGGTATATATTTTCATTTATACAGTCAACCGATAGATGATTAATATATATTTGTTAGTTTTAAATAATAAAATATATATTAATCATCCGATACTAAAGTATAAAATATTTATATATACATGTCAATCTCTTATTTATTATGATGTATAGACTAAATTTAGATAAGAATTTTTTTGAATGAAATATAAATTATAAATAATTATTAATAATTTTAAAGCTGGTTGTATATATTATAATCTGCTTATTAATCATGCAAATGAGAAAAGAATTAATACCAAGAAAAAGGTTGGATTGAAAGAAACAATTATATGCTTTACGTACAATATGATTTCTTAACAAAAACTCCTCCTTTAGAAATTCCATTCCTTCTCAAATTGGGGTATCCTTTCTGTCTTTTCTTTTCTTTTACTCACATGGTGGTTCAGAATGCAAAGAAGGGCAGAAAGTATCATTTTAATTCTTCTATTGGCTAGGTTGAAGAACATGTATAAAATACTGATTGATTGTCTTACCAAGAATAAAATCTCTCAACCCTATGTTCTTGCTCACAATTGAAATTTCTTAGCTATATTTGATATATATGAGAATATATTCCTAATAAAACGCCCATATAAGCAAAAGTTGAAATAAAGTTACTAATTAGAGAATAAGCCATTTCCTTTTCTTTCTTTTTTTTTTCTTTTCTACTTTCAAACTGTTCAAGTTTTTTCTCGAAATTACATAAATCATACTATAATCCGATAATTTCATGTATTATCTTATTATTGACTTGTTTTCCATTCCATATGTATAGTTTTTTTCAAATATTAGACTATATCACTGATTCATCTGTTTACGTAAATAGATAATTAATATTTTATGATTTTTTCAATTTGAATTGAAACTTAAAAAATAATGTTCAAAATAAAGCACAGACTTTACCTCAATGAACCACCAATTATCTTAAGAAAAAAATTGAAAAGACCCACACACACATAAAGAAAAAGAAAAAAAAACTAGCTAGAAGAAACATATATATTGAGAGCTTACCTAAATTAGTTGAATATTTGGCCCACGATAGCATGGCTTTAATTTTGCAGCTAACTTGCACCTTACCCAATACAAGAAAAGACAGCACCAATTTGTTTGATTTTTGGGTTGACAACACCACAAACTAAATGAAACATTTAAATAAGGTCCACTCTTTTGACTTTTGCTACCATATGTTTCTTTTTTCTTTCTTTTTTGGAAGAATTTGCTACCATATGTCATGGAACCATCACATGGAGAATAAGCACGGTTCGAATTATTTTTTATTCAGGCTCTAATATAAATGAAATAAAGTATTCTCTTTCTTTTTTGTTGTAAATTAAATCTTATTAAAGTCGTTGAATTTATTAATATCGACAAATAAAAGGATACAAATTTAAAATCTCTCCATATCTTTAAAATATATTTAGAGGAGATAATCAAATTACTCATTGTCAAAGGAAAAGAATTCGAATTATGATTTTTTTTTTATAAAAAAATTATTAAAGGTGCAATAGATTAGACATGATATTATAATTAAAACTATAGAAGTGATTAATTCACAAAAGATCAATCTGTACGAGCAGAATACTAACTAGGTTTTCTTAACAGCTAGTGTAATATGGAAGATTTGTGCCAACGAAACCTATTATTCTTGCTCTGAAATGATCATTTGCTTTTTCTATATAAATGAAAAGAAATATATAATATGTTTTCCTTTTAATGTCTGCCCTTTACATTTCTTGAGAAGTAAAAACCAGAAAATCATGGTTTTGGTCTGAGAAGAGTAGGTAGGAAGGTTACTTCAATGAGGTCCAATCAATCGATTCAACTTGGTGCATCCTTCATTATGCATGCATGGTATAGCTAACTCTATATATAACTTTTTAGCCAATTCCGTTAAGCAAGCACCTTGCAGCTGTATATTTTTATTCGAGGTATAAGGAAGTGAAATTTCAAGATCCAGTCATCTTCTCTCTACCGGGTAAATTCTTATCTTTATATCGAGTTAAAAAATTATTATTTTTATTATATAATTTACCACTCATTGATCCTTTTATAAAAAATAAAAAAAATCAATGAACTCTTATATCTTTAAACAATTTTAGATCTAGTACTAAATAACGAAGAAGTAACAAATCATAATGTAAAAATGTTACTGCAAAGTGCTAACGAGCATAGGACAAATAGCACACACCAAAGCACTTCCATTATTTAATTTTGTTGGAGGGCATGTATATTACACAATTTCAATAGCTGTCGATCATAATAGTACGTATTTATTTTAGAAAAAAAATATATGACAAATTAAAAGCAATGTCTTAATAATTTCGTACGTAATTCAACTAATATATTTTCTCATATAAAATGAGTTCAAATTGCAATCGCTTGTATATTCAAATATTGCATATTCCTTCTCACTTTGAAGTCAATGGAAATACACAATCAACCAAAATTTTCTTTTTGGACCATCTCAACTTCCCCCGCCAACTTGTTTCCCCTCCTTTTCTTGTAGCTAGCTAAGCAACTCCCATTCCATATTCAAAGTATAGACAAATACGCACACCCCCACTTTTGATGTTTTCTTGCCCAGAATTATATGCAAATTAAACATAAAAAGAAGGCAAGAAGGCAGGCAGGTAACCAGTCAGAGAGGGATTGAAACCCAAAAAAGAAATATATATATATATATATATATCTACGGATGTAATTCAAGTGACAAGAACTTTAATTTTTAATCTTTTCGTTCCAAGTCTTCTCATTCACATTCTCTTTTGATAGTTTGACCTGTAGCTTACATTCATCTCATACTTTCATATTTCTAACCTCTGATGATTCCTTTATTTTATTAATTTACGAGTACATATGTTTGAAGATTGTTGTGCCAGACGTTTGTCTACTGCTAACGATATCTAGAAAAACCTCAATATTGCAGGTAATTAAGCAAGTTAACAGTGGGATATCAGTTTAAAAAAACAAAAGAAGAGAAAATGTACAAAGTTGGCCTTAACGTACCAAAGAGAAATATATATATTATATATATTATATATTACCGAGGTAGTGGGGACCCATGCATCACCCATCATGGGAGACATACATACATGTTTTGGCCTTTCACAATGGAGGAAGCAGCAGTGTGTTGATTTTTCGAAAGAGAATACGATGCTTTGCTTTTCTTGTGTCTTTTCTAATTTCTTATGTTTATATCTTCTTTTCTTTCTCCCATAAAACAATTTGTTGCCTTTCATTTACCTTTAGACCCACTCTCTGTTTTCAGGAGTTTTTACTCACTCTCCCTCCCCATATATTCTTCTATGGTATGTTCTTCTTTTAAATAGTGGGCATTACGACACTACTGTCTGTATTAATTAGCTATATACGTGTGACCATACAAGGATATTCTATGTTCTTTTCACCATCATATATGTTTTTAGTGTTTTTTGTTCCAATAATAATAATTACAATTGATAAAAAATAAAATAAAGCCATTTTGTTAAGATATAACACAGTGTGTATATATAATTAAGGATACACTGTTTCATAATTATTGAAATCTCACTTCCAAAAGAGTAGCAAGTATCAGCATAAATGCCCAAACAAGTTTTTGTCTTCATTTCACTATGTGCACGCACAATGTCGAACCCAGCTTTGTCGAAATTATTGCAGAAAATTAACGTTTGACAAGACTGCAAATTCTAATTTTTAAAATAGAATTCAATTATTTGATTGAATAAGTACGCGCCAAGAAAGGAAGCCAAAGTATAGTTGGCTAAAAAAAGTAACCAAAAGAATAAAAATAAGCACATAATAAATTTCCTTACTTAGGGTTCTCCAAGTCAAAGAAAGATTTCTTGGGGAACCGGCCAAGAAAGAAAAAGCCACCAATTTCTTCCCTTACTCCACCTGTTAATTACTACTTTCTACTTGGTGCCATTGTCTTTACCTTTCAAGATTCTTTAATATTTCATTTGCAAGATGGCCCCATGACTAAATCATGCGTTAATGTTTTGCGATAAGACTATAACACCCTTCTTCAGATTTTACTTGTCTATTCTAGTTAAATTAAAAAAAATTCTTAGGTAAAAGATGTATATATTATACTGTCTGGAAGATGTTGACATACAGTATTATTTATTAAAAATAATGTTTATATTAATTGATTTTTCATGAATAATTTCAGTTTAATAAATAATACCACATGTCAATTTATAATTAATTTTCTTTACGATAATATTAGACATATGATAACTAAATGTTGTACATATTATTGAATAATTCTAAGGCTATCGATAAAATCAACTAAACGCTATCGATCTTACTAATGTTGAATAATTATTTTAGTGAAATCAACATACAAATTGATTTATTTATTGAATAACTTTATGTCGAATGTATATTTTTAGGTATACTTAGGTTCTTAATTAGTTATGTAAGTGAATGCAAATAAACTGAAAAATGATTTGCAGGTAAAAGATTAGGCATTGAAAATCTGCAATAGTATTCACAATCACATCCATCTTTATTAAGTTTTAACTAAAAGGCATTTAAATTTGTACAGGAACAAAAATGAAAAAAATATATATATCCAAGGACATTTTGGTCACAATAATTCAAAAATCTGTATTCATCTAAGCCTAGAGCTATACTAATAATTTCATATCCTCAACAAGGGCTCCATGGTCAATGCACAAACTGATTGCAGCACCTTTCATATATACTTCCATGCTAAGTTGATTCTTGGTTCTTCTACAAAAATTAATGTGTATCGAATTTCAAAACCTCCTTTCCGTTCACTTTTGCTGAAGCTTCTCCTCCTATCATTTTATTTCTTTTTCTTTCTCTATCTTTCTCCTTCTCTCCTCCTTCCCTTCTTAGCCTTGGTGCTGGTTCATGGATATTGAACCCTTGTGGGCTCTTGGGGGGTGGTTTCTTTTCTCTATTTGCATGGCAACACCAAACACACAATCATCAATTGCCCAAAACAACACAAACTCTCATCATTTCTCTCTCTTCTTGATTACCCTTTTCTTCATTTTTCTTCTACTCCTCGTTACCCCTAGTAGCAAGGCCACAAATAACCCATCTGCTCTACCCTCTTCAATTTCTATCAAAAGGCTTCTCTTGGAATCATCAGAATCTGCTTCTTCTACAACCATGAACTTGCACCCGGAACATCCACAGCAGACACATGCTTCTTCATCAGCAAAATCTAAGGGTTCAGGGTTTGGGGCAGAGGCTCATGAAGTTCCAAGTGGACCAAACCCTATATCAAACAGGTAAGTTACTTAATGGAGAAGAGATACAATTTGTACCACCAGCACTCGTGATGGCGGTTTATGATGAAGATGCATGGTAGAGAGAGTTGTAACGGTGAAACTGTTATGAAATTTGTCATCGTTATAGTATAGTTTTAGCCCATCAATTAATACTGCTTGTCCTCAGTGAGAAGTTTGTTAAGTTTGCTGTTATGTCGTCATCCTTAGCCTTACTTCTTTTATTTTTATTTTTTTCCTTGTTTTTTGTATTGGGGGGAAAGGTTATTTTTCTTACTAGAAATGTATAGCAAGAGAGACACTCTATTTTGATATATAAATATATGTATGCATCCCATCTTTTTTCATATATACATATATAATAGATAGATAGATAGATAGATAGATCATGGTAAATTGTTATTGCTGTTTAAAAAAGACGAGCGGTTTAGTTTGGTTTGGCTCTTATATGTGTGTTTATAGAGGATGACCTTTTCCAAGATATGGCCGAAAAGCTTGAAGAGTTAGAGAGTCCCCTGCTTTTCTTTCTTTCTTTCTTTTTGTGGTTCTATGTTTTGTTTGAAGAGGGGTTCAATAAAGTATTCAGATTGGTATCTTTTTTTTTGAAATACTTGAACTTTGTATATAAATTAACCTATCTGGCTGGTCAACTAAATTCTTCATATATGCTTTACATCTGATCTAGCTAGTCTAGAGACTTTATATGAGATAGTGCTTTGTTTATTTTCCAAAATCTCTTAACATCTTACCCTCCAAAAAGAAAAGAAAAATGTCTTGATGGGGCTATTTGAAAAAACCAGCCATGGAAATATAACTTCAAGAAAGGTAAAGGAAGGAAATTAAAAGTGAGGAAGAAATTTAGGTAGTTGCATGGATTTACTACACCTCAGTTGGTTTTGAAAGGTGATGAACTATAAACAAGGAAGGGAAGGAAATTAAGGCAGATAGATAAGAAGAAGGAAGGAGGAATCTAGGCAGTGGTGTCAGATCTATGAATGAACGACTGAGAGTGAGTGGAGATAGGTTATTTTGTTTTTGTTTTTGCCCGAGAAATAATTTTGAAATCTTCCTTTGGACTTTGCTTTTGTCTTCTCAGAAAATTAACGCAAAAAAAAAAAAAAAAAAAAGAACACATCATCCAAGAAAAGCTGAGATGCCAAAGCAACGAACAAAAGTCATCAGCAGTACATCAGTCATGAGAGAGTGTGTAGCTGCCTTTGCTACAGAGCCCATGATTTGGTAATAATAACAGTGTCATTCCCTATTCTTGAATCAGTTGCCACCAATCATATGAATTATGATGGTGTTTCCTGCCTCTAAATTTAAAAATAGCAAAATGATAGAGAGATAGACTTTCTTTTTCTTTTTTAATATGAGTTAAAAAATTCTTGCACACACCCTTTTGACTTGTCTCAGGTTTATGTTATCTTTTCAACCGCAAATTATGGCCCTATAATGGCAGATTTTCCATTACTTGTTTGTTGATGTGTACCTTTTGCCTCGTGGTTTGATCTTTGACCAAAATATAGAAATCAACTTCAACTGCAGTAAAATAAAAAATTGTTACAGCCAACCTTTGGCCTCAGTTTTTCTTCTTTTTTCTTTTTTTTTTTTTATTTTATCTATCAGAGGCTAATGAAAAGTTGGCTGCATAATAAAAATTAATAATTTCTTCTGCACCTGCCATAAAAACGAACATTTATATAGTTGAGAAGTTGAAATTTAAACTCAAAACTTCCATTTTTTAAATGTTGTTATCATTTGAGCCGAGTCTTAAGCATAATTTCTTCTCAAATTTTATATAATAATAAGAGCAACAATGTAATACAACAAATGCCGAAAAAATGCCCTTACAAAAACTAGTAACCTAGAACTAAAGTTATTGTAGAGGCTGTTGAATCCGATTAAAATCATATTTACCTTGAGCTTTTTGCACCTTATTGCCGGGCAATGATAGATATAACAACTTATCACACAAATATAATCATATAATGACTAACTAAATAATTATTTTAATTATTTATGATCATATTATAACTTTAATCAATTTTCTTTTATCTTGTAAATATTTAATTGGTACAACACTATTTATTTAATAGACTGTAAGGCAGATTACTTTCTTTTATATAATTATGTGATTGCCTGGTCTAAGTTAAAGTTCTGATGTATTATCATTAACTAATTGACATGCATGCACAGGAGAAGACACAATGAAATTATGCTGGCTAGGCTACAAACACTTGCCACACTAAGCCTATTAATGGAAGAACTGCAACAACACAGAGAATTAAGTATGGAAAATGAGCTTGCACACAATAACCATATATAGATTAGATTATGAAAGCCCTATACCCTTAGGGCTTAACCCAAAAAATAAAATATAAAATAAAATAAAATAGAGAAATAAGAAGAAGATTTTGAAGCCTTCCAGCTTGCATCCATGTCCATTAATTATTGTACAATGGAAGAGATGCAAAAAGAAGGAAATGGAAGGAAAGCAGTTACCTAGCTAGAGTGAGAGAAGGATTGAACAGAAGCAAATTATTAATGGTACTCTCTTATAAAGTCATGTCAATGACTTTGCTGGAGCACACCTTCATTGCAATCATATATGCTTTTAGCTTCTTTTATCATCAAATTTACTCCATTTAGTATCTATATATATTTATATATATATGTCCTTTCATCAATAAAGCAGACATTAGAGTACTGCAATATATATATATATATATATATATATATATATATATATATATATATATATATATATATATATATATATATATATGCAATAAAAAGTGGTAGGTGCCAAATCCAAACAAGAAAATCTTTGTAATGATTTTATTTTTCTCTGCCTTGTAGTTACTGTGTAATTTTGATTATTGATCTATTCTTTATTTAGAGGCAGCCGTGCGGTGTTTCATGCATCTAATCCAACCATTTTCTAGCTTGGAATATGGAAACATGCTAATTAAATTTGACTCACTTGCTCCTTATAAGATAGAGATTGCTCTCCTCCATAATAGACATCTCATCATCTTTGTAATCAATGTAAATAAGATAGTTATTCTCTATTTTATAATTTGCAATGCATTGAATTTCTATAAATAAAAATAATATATTTTTTTTTACCTAAAATTATTAGAAACTTTAAATATAAAATGATAAAAACATATTAGAGACACAAATTAATAAAATTATTATTTAAAATAGTTTTTGCCACTACAATAGGGTAAGAGAGTGAATATTTTGCTCCGTATTAATTCAATAATGGAATTTACTTAATCCAAGAGTGTCTAGATGATATGATAAATGTATTTTTTAGCTTAAATAAGATACTTAATTTAAATTTTAGGTATGTAGCTGTGTTAAAATTTTTGAGATAGTACTTTACTTCCTACAAGAGTCCTGCCTGACGTATTCTACATTAATTTTAGATATATGTAAAAAATATAGAGTTTACTCATGTAATTATAATAATTAACATCCATGATAGATTAAAAAATTATCAAATATTAAAAGTTCTAATGCAATAAATCTACAAAGATAACAATATAAAATATTATGAGAGCAATGTATTGTAAATAATTCATTTATATAGTATCAAAATTAATAGATTATTAAATAAAAATAAATTATGCTCTACAAGGATGCAAGTAAATACTTAATTAATCTTCTATCAATTGGGATTGGGATTTATATAAAAACCCAACTCCGGCCCGATGTATAATTTAGTTAAAAAAAAAAATGTCATACCTGAGACTTGAACTCGTGACCTTCACTTATAATTAAGTATTATATACCACTTGACTACCTATTATTTCTGTTTATAATTTTATTTTTATTAATAATATATTGAATTTAAAATTTGAATATTTGCCTTGAAATTAGGTTTAGATTTTGAATATTTGTATTGAATTGTCGGTTTGGTCAAGCCAAGCCCGACCCGAGCCCGCCCATGCCCAATCTGAGCCGCCCAGATCCGACCTCTGTTTAATGCCTAGTCGGGCCGACCGGGCCGGGCCGGGCTTTTCATAAAATTTCGGGCTCGGGCTCGGGCTCTAAGATATTAAAAATTTCTTGGGCCTGGGTGGGCTCGGGCTTTTCCAAAATTAAGTCAGGCCCGGTCAAGCCCGGCCCGAGCCCACCCAGGCCCGACCCATGAACAGGTCTAATCACATCCAAGATCTGATACTCTAAAAAAACTTTTTGAATCTTTTCATACCAATGATAATCGAAATTGTTTTTGATTATTTACATCCTAGTTTTTCTTGAAATTTTCTCAAATGAACAAAAGAAACAATAATTCAATGTGATATTTATAATTCTTTATTGTCATCCGAATACCACATTTAATAATTAAATACCTATTAGACTTTCATGAAAACCTAGAAGAATGCAAGTAAATACTTAAATAATATAATCATCTATTTCTATGTATTAATTTGCAAGAAAGCACGAACAAAAGCTGGTGCATTTTGCCATAAAGAGGGACTAGCATTAAGATGAGCTGCTCTTGCTAAAGCATTAGCAATCTCATTGGCTTGTCTCCAAGCAAAGCAAATAGTTACTATTTAGATAGCTCTACGAGATTGGAGAATAATTCCGAGCTCAGAGAAATAAGGAATGCATCAACAATCACCTTCGAATCCGACTCAACCAACACATTCTGAAAATCAACATTTTTTTATTCAATTAAGTGTTTTTTTAAAGCGGAAAGCTTTGACAACTTGAGGAGAAAAGACACCAGTGAAATTTTTAGACATACACACAACTAACCATCCCATATTATCCCGCAAAACCATTTTCATGCTAGTCGTGCAATGGTCCACCAAGATAGAGGCATCAATGTAACATTTAAAACCGTTTTTGATGGATTGTTTTGTTACTTCACTTTTTTTAGATTTTTTCTTATCCTTTTACTTTTATAGATCGGAAATGCATGTGAAATAGTAATATCTAAAATTACAAGGATAATATTTATCGCAGTTGCTATGAAAAATAAGGATTGTTGACTTTTTTATATGCAATTACGATCACCGAATAGGTTAGAGATTAAATATCTCAATAAATATGATTAAATGTAATTAGATATAAAATTACAAGTTTCTAACTTCTAAAACAAACAATAAAGGGAGTTAGACTGTCTTAGATTATTAGCTAAATTGATTTAATTTTACTAAATCTAAGAGATATACCAACTTGTAAATAGAAAGAAATTGACTATTGATTGATTTAAATGCTAAAGCATTATAACAAATGAGTTAAAAGGATTTATGAAAATAAAAACAAAATTAAGCTAATGAATAGGACTTAACTTTAATAAAGGTTGTTAAAACTTAAAGATTTGGGTTAATTAAAAATAAATGAATTGCGATTGAAATTCTTAAATAATTGGTTCAGAAATTGCATGGAGCTATGATAAGTAAGTTAAAAGAGTATTTTACTGTGAATTTAAAGATATGGTAAAGATCTTGAAAGTTAAAGAAATCAGAAGCCACGAATTAAAAGGTGGTGATTTGCATAATTGAATTGTATAAAGTAATTACGATATATAAAGCAAATATTTTAACTAAGAAATCGAAAATGTGAATATTGTTGGAAATTAAATATAAAAGAATTAAAAGTTTAAAAACTACTATAAATTAAAAAATAAGTATTAATAAATTAAAAATTTATAAAAATCTCTGAGTTTTTCATAGAAAATATCTTTCCCTATTTATAGATTTGTTGAGCTTGGCAAATAAGTAGTGATAACACGATTTTGAGGGTTTTTTTAGCTCAATCCTGTAAAAAAATAATCATTGAATAGAAAATACCAGTATATCTCCTTTGACGATCAAATCAGATAGAAAAAACAAAAAAGTCATAAGATTAACGTTAGAATGAGTAACTTATCTTTTATTTTATCCGTCATATTCTTTATATAAGAGATCATATTTTAGAGAATCTTTCCTCCTCTTAGTCCAATCAGATGTTGCCATCTATCATCAATTTATTGCTTTATTTTTAAGTTGGGTCTATGTGTCGAGTCTGTCTCAACGGCTCTTTTTAAGTAATACATTGATAGTGACACATGTAATATGACAAGACACTTAGTCTCATATCTTTATGGCTCGGTTTTTGTTGACGATCAGCCTTGGTCTTCAAAGAGACCTGTCGATATTCTTTTAAAAGAACTATTATGAAGTAGCTCGTAATCTTTGCACTTTGCTTGCACCTAAATATTTTTCACTGCCTTATTAATAACTGCACAGTCACAGGTTCAAAAAAAACTGCATAATCAGAAAATTTATTTCATTCTTCCTTAATTTTTTTTTTAGAAAAGATTTCACTTCAATTAGCTGCGATGCGTTTATAATCACTTTACTATTGTATATTTCATTTCCTTAAGGTGGTACGAAGCCCGACTTAACGTAAAGTTAGACTCGGCCCCTTTTCGGGTTGGTTGGCCCAAATTAGTTTTTTGAGAAAGAAAGCCCGTTTCTGATTCTGAACTCCCGACCCTTTATTGTTTTCGGGTTGCATTTTTATAAGTTGGTTTCAGTACAATTTTAAACCCGACCTGATCTCATGTGGCCCGGTTTGATTTGTGAAACCGGGCGGCTTAAACCCTACTCGCCGATGCTTATACCCATTTGACAGAAAATCTTCTGCTCAGATAAAATGTCTCGGAGATATCAACGTTTCAGACAAATTTCAAAGCTTTTGCCTCGCATTTTACCAGGTCAGCGCCATTTCTTTTAAGAAAAATTTTCATAAACTTATTAATGTTTCTAACTAAGTTATGCTTGCAGGTAATCAATTACATAAATGTAGAAAAGCCACAAGTATCCACTCAGCTTTCTCTACAATTTCAGTGCCTAACTCAGATTATGATGGAATGCGTAGTACGTTGATTTTACACAGGGGATTTTATTCTCAGAGGTTAATTTCAATTTTATCAATTCCTTTTGTCTTTCTTTTTCTTTTTTTTTGGTTTAATAATTATTTCGTAGTAATTAGAGTATGTTAATAGCAGTTACTTTTCAGGTACTCAACAATATCAGAGGTGTCACATGAATCTAATTCTCCTCCAGTTGATGATGTACTATCCTTTATCAAATCCACATTTAATGAGCTACAAGGTTTTGTCTAAAACTATTTCATCTTTGTGTTTTTTTTTTATTAGCATATTCTTTAATTATATTTTTCAATGACTTGTGTAGGGCCAAACCATTGTTGGTTAAATAAGGTTGACCACAGAGATAAGGATTGTCTTAACAAAGATGGAATCTTTTTGTTAATTGCTGGACAATTGATTAATAATTCTCAAATTGTTTTTATGATTGAGAAAATTAAGTCAATCCAACAGAGGTAAGAGAATGTCAAATACTTGGTTTTTTTCTTTTTTTTGGGCTTCGACAAGTTCGGCTCAATAGATTATTGACTTCTAGAATGTTGTTTTTTTGGCTGCGCCAGATTTCCTCAGCTTTGCATTGTGGGTTTTCATTGTGGAAGTTCTATTGGCTCTGCTGATGATCGGACTCGCTTAGTTGAATTGATCATGAAGGAGTTCCTTACATTTCCTGTTCTCTTGTCAAGCAAGAACTTTTTGCAGGTGTGTGAATAATACTTCATTTAAACTCAAAATTGTGGTAATGAGATGATACACATCCAAATCTGCAGTTTCTAGATATCTATAAAGCATCAAATGCTGTGCATGTCACAAAAGACTAGTGGATAGATGTGTGTGTTCAGAATGTTGACAAATTATAAATTTTTTTACAAAGATGGGAAATCTCTGATCTATTAAATCAAAATTTTCTTCTAATATAGAGTGTCATGAAGCTATTCAATATATTGACTTCATTTTGTTTGGACTGAGGCATATTTAAGATAAGTTGCTATGTATCTGGACCGAAGCACATAGTGATACCTTTTGGTTTTGCACAATAAATTATTAACTGATCTTGTAATACGCCTAGATTTGTTTGTTTGTTTATTCATTGGAAATATGTCTAGTTCAAGTCCTTGTTGATGTTATTGTCTCTTAAATCAAACAGTGGGTGGTCAGTATAACTAGCATGTTGTTTTACTGATGCATTTAGATGGAAAATGGGGCATGCTACATTTTGTTCAAGGATTTCAAGAACTCTGTTATTTATCATGACAGGGATTTGGATATTGAAATTCTTAACAAAGGTATGTGTTTATAAGTCTGGAATTTCCATTCTGAAATATTTGTCATATGTAATTATAATTCCCTTTACAGTTGACCTAAAATGCTTCTCCCTACCGTTGCATAAACCATTATTTACACAAACCATTATGTATACCGGCCACTTTACAATTCAATGTACTACAGAAACCCTTTACAGTTGGCCTAAAATGCTTCTCCCTACCCTTGCATAAACCATTATTTACACAAACCATTATGTCCACCTGCCACTTTACAATTCAATGTACTACAGAAACTATATCTTCACTCATATATCCTCTTTTTCAATATTAGTTACTACCTATACCATTTCCTGTTCTTCGTTCATTATTGTTTTAATTTATTTATTCTTTTTCTTAATTTCAGTGTTTTAATTTTAAATATAATACCATAATCTTTGTGTGGATACGACTACCATTTGATGAATTTTGTGTTGAAATTCAGTATCTACATCTCTGCTTAAACATATTTAATGCACAATGTATGTGCAAAAATACAAAGATTCAAAGATGTTTATTTGCTCACTTAATACCCTTTTGCAGCCATTGAGGAGTTACACATGCAACAAAATGGGTATACTAACAGTGGGATTTCTAATTTGCGCGACTTAAAAAGCAGTTGGGTAAAACAAGCTGAGGTCACTAAGGAACCATGCTCGTCTTCTTTTCTGCAAAATCTAGTACTCTACTTCCCAGGTTGAGACTTCCTTGGCATTTTATTTTTGTTGCCTTCCCATGTAGTTTTATCTCTTTTAAGGTATCAAGAAAGTCAACTTTTGTTATTTGACTTGTTCCCGCAAATCTGAAAAGTTAAAATTTTTATACATGCTAGATTAAGATGCAAACGAATGCTCAGACTAAAGTCCTAGTCAAAAGGATCAACTTATAGATTGACTGGCCACATGGTTATGGCTGAATCCATGATATGGAATAAGATGAAAATACGTAGTCTGCCAATTCATGTTGTCCATCCAGTAAAATGACCACGTTTTATCCTACTCTCTCTGGCTCTTTTTTGTTGATGAATGTTTTAAGAGAAGCAAGAAAATTACTGCCTTTTAAGAATACAAAATATGATGTATTTATAAGGTGCAAATACATGATAGGCTCGTATGTAATTTTATGCCTGTAGAGATATACTTCGGTAGGTCTACAATTTGAATCCTATCCATCTTAATCAAGATGGAGGTTGTGTGCAATTTGTCTTTATGTATAATAACAACAAGTACCAGTATTGTTTTTTCAAAACCTGCCATCCCTTTCCACAGGTTGTGTCTCTGCAGATGAAAGTGGTGATCGCCTATTCCTTTCTGATAGCAATCATCATCGGATTATCATATTTGATGGAAATGGAAAGATAATGGACTCTGTATGTATTGAAGTTCTTTCAGTGGAGTTTAAGTCAGACCGCAATAATTTTTCTCTTTTCCTTTTAAACAGATACCTTTTATGATGTTCAGTGGCAAATTTTGCATCATGAACTTCTTTCTGTAAAAAATTGATTTGTAATGAATTTCGATTTATTACTTTCATGTTTGGCCATGGCCATTACCTACAAAATGAGTTTCTAATTGCCATTCCTAATGAAGGTTAATGTGCATGATTCACATTGACTTGTGAAGGGGATCTGAATTCCCATGTTAAGTGTATAAGCAATCCATTATCAATCTATTATATGATCATCCAGTAGATATAGGTTTTTGAAATGGAATTTGGATTCTTGTGGTGAAGGGCTTCGATGGGCTTTCTATGATTTAACTTTCCTGTTTTCCTTTGTTATTAGCCTTATTTTATATGCATTTACAACATTGATGATGACAGTAATTTTTTTTTTAAAAAGAGAAGAATAGATTTACACTTACATTTTTTTTTATATGTCAGATTGGTTCTTGTCCAGGTTTTGAGGATGGAGAATTCGAGTCTGCCAAGCTACTGCGACCTGCAGCTTCCTTTTATCATAATGCTGAGGATTGCCTGTATATTGTGGATGCGGAGGTATTCATTCAGAAACTTTGATAGGTGATATATGATATTGAAACTGATGAATTTTTAAAAAAATTGGTGCCTCAATTTAGACAAGCTTAAGTGTTTAAGTAATCGATTTGTTATCAGAGCTCCTATAGAGGATAATGCTGACACATTTGAATTAATTTGCTGAACCAGCTATCTTTCTAACAGATGTTCCCACTAGAATTATTGTAGGAACAATGATAATTCCAACTGTACTGATATATCTCTGCTAATGATTATGAATTATAACTTTCTCTGATTTTGCCGTCTTCTTGTCTTTTTATTTTAGATATGCTCCTCCTTATTGTATGTGTCTATATGTATATAAGACCAAAAAAAAAAAAAATTCAATAGACTCCTTGTTTACTACCATTTGTTTATTATTTATGGATGAATGCCAACCAACTGAAGGTACGAAAGTTTGTCTAACCTCAAGATGCCAATAACTGTATAGCATGATGATCAATAGAATATTTATTATTCTGAAATCAATAAAGGTTGTTCTTTCCATTTTCTTTGAGAAAAGAAGTTGCTTTTTGTTGGCATCTTTCCAAGTACTTGACATTCAATTATGCAATTTTTAGATGGTTCTGTGACTTTATTTTTACTTTATTGATTCCGGTTCCTAAGAATCAAGCAATCAGGAGAGCGGATATGGAAAGGCGGGTTTTAGAGACTCTCTATCCGACTTGTAGCATCAGTAAAAATAATAGTAGCGTATGGACCTGGATTGTGAATAAAATGGGTTTTGGAAGGAACAGTGATATGAAGTCCAAAGAATTTGATTCCCAGCTGCTGATGTTCCCTTGGCATCTTTTCAAGTCAGTGGATGATAGTTTATTAATTATCAACCGCAGGTAAATGATGACGTTCTTAAATATCTTTGGTAATATGTTGCGAGGTACTATATTTGCTTTTGGGTATAGCATGATAGTTGAAGATTATGATGCATGGTAATCAAAAAGGGTATTGGTATCAACAGATTTTCTGTTTAGGTTATAATATGGTTTGTATGAATTTTGAGGAAGTAGACCTTTTAACTGGATCAGTATTGAAGATAAAGTATTATAAAACATGGATGGTTAAAGGCGAAAGAAATCTGGCCAACTGTGAGGAAAACAATACTAAACCAAAATAAATGGATAGATAAAAGGAAGATGAAGAGTGAGAGAAGCTCAAAATTGAAACTGGTCTTTTGCAGTGAAGTGTCAATGACTTCTATTAAAAGTATGGCTCTGCTGTTCCATCATGCATCCATGTCAGACTTAATGACGACTCTTTTATTCCTATCTTTAGTGTTTCATAGAAAGTTCACGCACTTTGTCATGGTTATTTTGAAAGTTCGATTTGTTAATTAATTTCCGAATGGGAAAAAAAAAAGATTAGAAGCAGACATTGTTATGCTGAATCTTGGATGCCTTTTACAAATATCAGAAATTATGTCCCCATTTTGATGAAGATCATCCTATTAAATGCTTCAATCCCTTTTAGTAATTGCCTGTTCCCTGGATTGCCTTTACTTTTTTCCCCTTCAAACATCTCCATATTTAGACAAAACCAAATAGCTTTAACGTGTCCTACTTTTGATCTTTATATAAAATGGCTTTCCTGGTTGCATTTATATAAGTAATCTGTGACACAAGGGTCAGTATGGTAAAGTTTTGTTTTTATTTGCAGTTTTGAGTCCTTGTGGATCATGGATTTGGCTTCAGGAAAAATAAAAGAAATTATCAGAGGTTTAGAAGTTGTCAAACTTTATCTTTTCCCCTTTATTGTTTATAGGCCATCTACTTATGTCTGATATTTTTCTCATCTAATTACTGAAAAGGATTTCCAAAGATTTTGGAGACCTGTGGACAATTGATCACGGAGAAGGTATCCCTCTTGAAACAGATGCCTAATGATTGGCTGCAACAGCAGATTGATGCCAGTTGCTCCCCAGAGGGGCTTCCATTTGCCAGTCTCCTGTCATCTGTAACAACCTTTCAAAATCACCTAATCATGTGTGACACAGGTTCCAATACATTTACTTATATTTCTCTTTTGTTTTTCTACTATTTGGTTTGGTTTATTGCTCATTTATCCCAATACTTTCTTAAAGTTGCACAGAGGGTGGTGAAACTAAATAGAGAATCAGGAATCTGTTCAAACATTCAGTTTTCGAATTTTGGAATCCTTGGATTTCCTTATTGGTCATCCTTTCCTTTGGAGAGAGTTTGTTCGGAGTGAGTAAAACCTGAAGTTTTGCACGATTGACTTTCTGCAGACTCTTTTCTTTTTAAATGCTTATGATCTTGTTGTTGTAATCAGAGCAACATATGAGAGATAATTAATTGTTCCATTCACTATAATAGTATGTATCTATACATAAATTAGGAGTTCTGGTCTGGAAAGAAATCTATATGAGGAACTTCATCTAATTAGGCACCTAATCAAGCTATACAATTTTCCTAATCTATAATGTACGGGCTGTAACAAGGCCAATATAGCAGTTGTGTGTAAACTTATTTCCTTCTTGTCATTTTCTTCATTTGCTGATTTGACAGAGCTCCACCTGATGGAGGATGGATGGATCATCTACAAAGTTTCAGCTTGTTGCCAGGTATTTTCTTGTTAATTTCTGTCGTTTAGACAGGAAAGAATGTTTGCTGCAAACCAACTTTAGTTGGGGTACAAATAAAACTTGGGGAACATTGTATTTGGCTGGAGATCTATTTTTGTTATCTGATGCATAAAATCTATGTCTGCTTCTATAAGCATGATATCTTCCTCTTGAACTTTATGTAAAATAAAGTTCTCAAACCATTTGTTGATTTGACTTATATCATCAGGATATCCTCTTAAAAATTCTTATTGAAAATGAGTTTGGGCTTGTTTTGAAGACCACACCACTCAGCGAATTGCTTATTTTGGCCTACTAAAATGCTTGAACTACTGTTTGTCCATGCAACTTTATGGACCCTGCCAAATTGTAGTTAATTTCTGATTCACATAACAGAATTATTTCAATAAAAAAGGCTCCCAAACAGGTGGTCGCATGCCACTGAAGTTCCCAGTTTGTTGCTGCTAACATAAAAAAGATTATTCTCGCAAATTTTTAACATCAATTTTTGTGTCTGTTTATAACAGGTAGGATTGACATACGCTTGAATGTAGATATCCCTGTAGATGTTGATCTTGTTGAACCATTACAAGAAGGATGTATATGGCGCCAGGCAAGAGGGGCTGCAACTGAAATTTTGGGACGAGAGGGTGTTGTTGGAACCTCAGAGAAGGTTGAGTTACTCATGTATTTATCCTTTGCATTTGTCCCTTTCTGTTCTTGTCAGTTTCTCTTTTGGTCTGGACTTGTGTCTCTTATTTGTTATTGCACACACAGGTTGGTGTCGCCCAGCAGTGGTACGACGATTTGGATAATCTAGCTTTCTCAACTCCTGAGTCAGAGATGGTTAAAGAAGACAGTTGTGCAAGTTCAGATGTTAAATCTGAAGATAAGAGAGTTCACATTGATTGTTCTGTCAATACAAGTCCAGGAACAAGTGAGGTATGCTTATCTTTCTTGATCTTCAGTTGTTAAGATTTGAGTGTTTTTCTCTATATTGAGGGAATGTGATTGATTTCCTCCCTGTTTGAAATATAAACTACTGAAATTAGTAGTTGAAATACAAAATTGCCTAATTGAGTTTCCGTATGGTCTCACTGTCTAAAACTTAGTAGCAATATCCTTTTTTTCTGTCTTTTAATTCATTTAACAGGTTATTATATATGTGGCGCTGTATCTAAAACTTAGAAGGGATCCTGATTCACAAGAGGTCAGTCAGGAGAAATATGCGGCAAGGATAGCTGATATTTTAAACCCGGCAAGAAAAGGAGGAATTGGAAGGGATTCATGCATTCAACTCCTGTTAAAATCAAATGCCGATTTGAGGGACCTCATCTTTATGAGACCCTTACATGTGAGGATCAAAATGGATTGTCCTGATCACCCAAAATCCGAAAATGGAAAAGACATCATCTTAACCAACGACTCTATTGAAGTTAATGTAATGCTTCAGACATGATTTTCAGTCACTACTAGGCACTTGAACAGGACACAAGAACGTTGGCCTGAAGGCTAATTTCACCTTCAGCTCCAAGCCCCTTCCTTTTCGATTTGATAGGAAGGAGGGAAGGGTGAAGTTCTCCAAGTTTTAACACATCAGATGGCTGTTCAACAAGAAAAATTTTGATCATGTGTATGATTATGAGAACCTTGCAATATTTTTCTCCATACTGCTGTTAGTGTCGGTATAGGAAAAGGATGTAAGGTTAGAATAGGAAAGGTTATTTAATTAATTATATTATTGTATTTTGAGAATAACAGAAAAGAAATGAAAAACAGTTAATTACAAACATTATTGACCCATTTCCTTTTTGTTATTTTTTCTATAAGAAAAACTATGCAAGTAGCCATAATATTATTCTTCATAAAAGAAAAAAAGAATCATTATATCAAACACTCACTCTATATATAGAGAGAGAATTAATCTGCATATTCCCTGAAGGTTTAAATATGTTCTGAAGCTAAAAAGTTAGTGTTGCCTGAATTAGGAAAAGAAAAAAGGAAAAGAATGAAAGAGTTCTCAGCCAAATCCATCTTTATAAATTGTATGGCCACAATTGCCTTTCCGGGAAAAAGAGAAAATGAAAGGAACATGCAAACATGTTCTTCCTGAGCAGAACAGCAGCAGTAGACTCTTTGTATATTCAAGAGTTTCTTGAAAAGAAGTGGACATATTATATGTTAAATTGACCCAATATTGGAATAAAATGCATATCTATTTACCTACAACACAAATGGATTTTCTGATGGTATCTTCCATATAATAAAATAATGATGTTTTCAATCTTTCACTTCTAATATTGATTTATATTTTTAATTTTTTTTGGACATGATCCTTAGACAAGTCCATTAGTTGGAAGGATCTTCATTTGACCCTAAATAAATAGAAGTAAGATTTTAAATGATAAGATAGAATTCTTAATATTATTTTATTTAAAAATAATGATTTTAGATATAGAATTTATTTAAATTATAATTTGTTCAATTTACTAAATTGGCAGATTAAAATTTGAAGGATTCTGAAAGTATTTAAAACCTTTTAAAAAATTTATCTCTTAAATAATACTTTTTATCTAAACAAGAAATGGAGATTTCAAAATCTTATAAAACCCTAAAAAGTCTTGGAAAATCTCAATGCAATTGCTAATATTATATTAGATTTTGTATTCTATAATGTTTCGTAGTGGAATCCGAGTTCTCCATTTCAAGAATGGATCACTTTTACCCTTTTCCTTTCTTTTATTTCTTTTTCATCTGAGGTTACAGCCTTCTGCATAGTCCAGTGCACGTTGGGATCCTCGGAAACAAACTATGCATGAATACTAATTAAGCTATTCCATATATACAATTAATTCTCATTACATGAATAATAGATTTTTCTTTTCAAACAGAAATCCTTAGCTATATTTAATATTAACATTACATATATAAATATTTTATATTTTTAAATTAAATTATTGATATATATTTTAATATTTAAAATCTGTTAATTTAATATTCTAAATAAATAAATTTTTATTTAGTAAATAAGAAATAATTGGCATTGGATTCAATTGTTTGATAGGTAACACTCGTCTGATGATAGAATGAAATAGCAGTGAAAAGAATTGAAAATTGTTAAGAAGTCAGTTGATTTGACAGTGGAATAGGCCGACTTTCTTAGTTGTACAATGTTAGACTATTCTGTTGTTGGCTGACATGCAAGTTTAGGATAAAACATCATGGGAATGGGATTAGCACAAACAAACAAAGATTAGTAATGATTAATTTTTTTATTTTCTCCTTCTCTTTCTTCTATTTTTATGTTACTACAATCTTTAAAATTAAGGGAATCAAGCTTGCACATAACTGTAATATTAGTTATAACCCTCCAACAATGGATTTCCCTCCACAAAATGATATATAGGAAAGACTTTCAAAACCTCCCATTCCATTCAAATTTCTTCTCCAAATTCTACGCTAACTCCAAACAAATCACACCCATTTTTTGTTACTCGCAACCCTCCTTTAGGGCTGCCCTTTTTCTGGGTTCTTGGTTTTTTTTAGAGAATTCTCCAAAGCTTTTTAAAATCTTTTAATTGTTAGTTTTTAGTTTCTAGGTTTTGGCTATAGCTAGCTGTTCCTAAAACCTCCTCTTTCAGTTCCTCATAACACATATGGCATTCTCTTGACGCTCCTTTTGTTTTAAAGTAGATATAAATGCTATGTACATATTCTGTTGTTGAAAAGATCGAGTCTTTCTTTCCTTTTTTTTGGCTTTAGAATTCTGGGCGTGTCTGGTTTTTGATTGAAAGGGGTTTCTGAAAGTGTATTTTGATCGAAGTTTTGTGTCACATAATATATATATCATTGTTATATCTCGATCAAAAAATTCATTCATTGATCATTTGAAGCTAGGCCCATTTGTATCCTTTTCTTCTAAATTTAAAAGTGAATTTTTTTAGAAGAAGAAATCAACATCAAGACACACATTTATTTACTATATATTAACGTTCTTTGAACAATGAGTTGTTGTTCATGCTTTTCGTCACAGAAGAAGAAACCAAAAAGGACAAATAGCACCAAAAGATCAGTGCCGCAGCCTCGGCCTGCCTCTCCTCCTCGTCAAAAAGATGCACAAACACAAGTGCATCCACGGCCTGCTGGTAAGCATTTTTTTGTTCAATTGTTTTGGTTAAATTGAACTTCTGGTGCCACCAGACTAGATTTCCTTTGAAGAATACGTTATAGACATTCAAAATCATCCTCTCCATGGGTAAACTGCACAATTGGTGTCAAATTTTTAGAACTTATATCCATTTGGTATTAATATTCTTTTACCAATATATTTATTTCTGTTTCAATTTAAAATATCTATAATTTTTTTAGTTTATTTTTATTGACGTAGTAATAGAAAATAAAATGTTATTAATTAATTTACTACATCAATAATATGACTCGAGCATAATTTATTATATTAAGCATCAGGAGTACACCTTTGAATATATAATTTAGAGAAAATTTTATAAGTGACTTTTATATGCTTAATAAGATAATTATCGGTGAACTGAAATTGTTGATGCCATGAGTTAATTAAGAATGTCTTATTTCTAATGGTCACATTAATAAAAATAGACTAAAAAAGTGAAAGATACTAATTGAATATTAAATAAAAATTTGATCTAACGCAATAATTTACCCAAATTTTTGACAAATCATAAGGATATTAATCACAATATGATTTTGGAGTAATTGTTTTTGCTTTACTAGTAATAAAAATGAAAATCATGATTGATTTATAGTTATTTATTTATGGTGCAGAAATTCCTAAACCAAAGCCCCCGACTAATAATCATGAGCCTCATGTCCATAAGGATGCCACTAATAATAACAATCACAAAGAAGATGGCAGCAACAATATAGCAGCACAAACTTTCACTTTCCGGGAACTGGCCACAGCTACAAAGAATTTCAGACAAGAATGTCTAATTGGTGAGGGTGGATTCGGAAGAGTATACAAAGGAAAACTCGAAAACACTAATCAGGTAATTAAATGACTAAAATTGGTTTGATGTGTTCATGTCTGCTCCTGTCTTGATGATATTTCCTAAAGTTTTCTTTGTAATCCAAGTAAAAGTTTTATATTCAAAAACTTTCTGTAACTTCAGATAGTGGCCGTGAAGCAACTTGATAGAAATGGGAGGCAAGGAAACAGGGAATTTCTCGTGGAGGTGTTAATGTTAAGTCTCTTGCACCATCAGAATCTTGTAAATCTTATTGGATATTGTGCTGACGGAGATCAAAGACTTCTTGTGTACGAGTACATGGCATCAGGATCTCTTGAAGACCATCTACTAGGTATAACATAATATCAGCCTAGGGTTCCTTTCTAGCTACTTTCTTTATTCTTTCTTTGACATTACTATATTACAATTGACCCAATCCGTTATGCACTGAACTTCCAGAACTTCCACCGGAGCAAAAGCCATTAGATTGGTTCATAAGAATGAAAATAGCACTGGGTGCTGCTAAAGGTTTAGAGTATTTGCACGACAAGGCCAACCCTCCTGTGATATATCGCGACCTGAAGTCATCAAACATTTTGCTTGACGAGGAATACAATGCAAAGCTCTCTGATTTTGGGCTAGCCAAGCTTGGACCTGTAGGGGACAGGACTCATGTTTCTTCAAGAGTGATGGGAACATATGGTTACTGCGCGCCAGAGTATCAAAGGACAGGCCAATTAACAGTTAAATCAGATGTATACAGCTTCGGAGTTGTTTTGTTAGAGCTAATTACGGGAAGAAGAGCCATTGACACCACAAGATCAACCCATGAGCAAACTCTAGTTACCTGGGTAAGTACACTTACTCATTTCTACACCTTTTTCTAAAGAATCCCGAGCAGTAGCAAATGAGCTTCGGCTCGCCGGTGATACTGGAATCACCCCCAGGGTAAATCCCAATCGGAAAGTTCTGATGAAGGTTAAAAAGGACTAACTAGTTTTCCTGAACAGGCACAGCCAGTATTCAAGGATCCAAATAGATACCCCGAACTTGCTGATCCTCTTCTTGATAAAGATTTCCCCGTTCGAGGCCTAAACCAAGCAGTTGCAGTTGCAGCGATGTGTCTACAAGAGGAAGCAGGAGTTCGGCCATTGATGAGCGACGTAGTCACTGCTCTGAGTTTCCTGGGAGGAGACCCTGAAGCAGCAGGAGCTACATACACTACTTTAGCTACTTTAGCTTCTATACCATCATACACAGCTGAAGATGATTGCAGTGAAGATGACATGCGAAAACCCGAAGGAGCTGTTGCAGAAGGCATGGAATGGGGCTCCTCTTCAAGGCCTGGGACATCGCGGAGTGAAAGTGTTTGTTCATCTTAGAATATCCTGCCATTTGTGGCGTTCTAGTATATCAATATGGATAATGGGGTTTCTCCAGGAAGATATATTCTTTAATCCTTCAATTCATTATATACCAACTTGAGGAGTAATATGAGGATGTCAACTGAATTGGAGCGAGCAGACATTTTAACATATACAGAGATGAAGCTGAAAAGGAGAAGGAATTTAGTCCATTTCACAAGTGAAGAAAGAGATGAGTTAATTCTGAGAAAATGGTATTAGGTTTTGCCACTCATCATTAAATGATTATATACATTATTGATTCTATCAAATTGCGCATGTAGTTCACAAAAGAAAAACATCTTTTTTGGGTAATTTCACTTGTTATCCTGTTGTTGTTATTAGCTTAATTGATCTATCAAAATTATCTATTAGTACATTATATATAATTATAAATACACATATATATATATATAATTAATAATTGTATTAATCAATAAAATTTAAAAACAACTTTTAATCATTATTAATTATTATAGAAGATGTTTGGAAAGAATAATAATAATAATAATAATTTATATATCAATTTTTATTGTATTATTATTTAGTGTGAAAAATATTAAATTTTTTTATAAATGAAATAAATTCCTCCATAAATTTCAACCATACTAGTGTTAATTTTAAAATACTTATATAGTATTTGTTGATTTTTTTTTAAATCTATGTTTATGATTTATTTTGAAAACATTAATCTTACACTATTGTATTTTGTTTTTCATAAATTTAATAAATTAATACTTTTAATATTTAGTAATTTTTTAATCTATTAAATATATTAATTATAAGATTCCATTGAATATTATTAGTAAGAATAAAAAGTAATTAACTTTTTAATGACACCAAGTTAACAAAGAATTAAATCTTGAGATTTGCAACCTTTCACCTTCTATCTTCCAGGCATCAATGATACAACCTGTGTCTAGACCTAGAGAAAATATCCCTATTCACTCTTTTCTGTCCTCTGTATGCTGCCAGAAATCTTTGGGTCTATCCTTTACTCCTCCCTGATCTACATTGATGACATTCTCCTATTCTTGGAGACAGCTGAGGAACATCATTACCTCCTGAAACAATTCCTTGCTATCATCCATCCCAAGGATTACTCCATCAGGATCCATAGAGCCTCTCACTCCACCAGAAAAGGTCCTAAATTGGCAGACCTCAAATTCCATAGTTCAGAATTCCTATCTGAAGAAAATAGCTGGAAAATTGGATCAGGCTCTTCATTTGCTCATAAGCTGGACCAGAAGTTAGACACTTTCTCTCAAGAAGTACTCTAACTATATTCTTCTCTAACCGCCAAATATCAAGCCTTGGATAAAGAGCTTCGAGTTCCTCAACCGATTACACCAGCTTTCATCCAGAAGGAAAAAGAAATTACAAGGCTCAAAAGGCAGATTAATCAAATTGAACATGACCTCAGAAAGGATCAGTCTTCTATAATCCCTTCCTTTACATCAGCAGCCTCTACATCTTCTGCCATTGCTCCCTCATATTATTCTTCATTTCCTTTTCTCCCACAACCAGAACAAGAAGGAACTCTTTACCAACCCTTTGGTATCTTTTCACATCTATACCCAAAAGGCTCCATAACCCAACAAAAGAAAATATCTCCTCCTCCAGTTTCTAAAGAAAATAAATTGCCAGACCAATCACTCATCAGTCCGTATGATTCTGATTCTTCCTCAAATACCTCTGAGATGGCTGATATCACAGAAATTCTCATGAATACCTCTACTATTGAACCCAGTCCAGAAGTAGTGGAGCCTGAAGATGGCACGGAGGATGCACAGTCATACTTTGCTCCTACTGGAGCTTCATACCCAAGGCCAAAATCGATAACTGGCACGGGACCTTGGTTCTCCTTTGATGATTTGCCTCCATCAAAATTGAAGGATAAGCTTTCTGAATTTTTGGCATGGATTGATCTCCAAATAAATTTTGATAGTGCCACACTTAAAAAGGTTCTTACTGAATTTGTTACGAGATTCACAGGAAGTTTAAGAGATTGGTTTCAGTCACAGCCTGAGTATACCAGGCTCCAATTTGTGACGCTACCAACTCTATCAGCTGCGGTTACAGTTCTCCATAATCAGTTTCTTGGAAGTTATGATCTTATTATAAGGCAACAAAAACAAGAATACTTTGATCGAAAATGTTGTTCATTGAAAATCAAGGATCTAGAAAGACATTATTCTGCTATGTCCAAATTATATTATGTCATTGGAGGACATGACGGTGATGATACATTGAAATATACTTTCATCACCTCATTACCAGATGAGATACAACCAGAAATCAACAACATGATCGCCGCAACAAAGAAACCAGTCACCTCCATTACCCTTGGAGAAATCTGGCAATTCACTCTCTCTTCCATCAAGAGAATATGTGACTAGCAAGAATTGTTCAGAAGGTTATCTCAGCGAGATTTGATTGTTCAAAAGACCTGTAACAAAAGCCACCTCAAGATTAAATGCAATGCCTCAAATTGCATCTGCTCCAGTCATAAAAAGAAGATCGGACGTCATTTCCAAAAATACCTGCGCAGAAACAAAAAATTCAAAGGAAGAAAGCCGCGCTCAAAAAGCTTCAGATATTTCCGAAAAAAGAGGAATCAAGGCCACAAATCAGACAGATGCTATATCTGCCGAAAGAAGGGACACTATGCTAAGAAATGTCCCTAGAATCCGGAAAAATCAGCAAAGATGATACAACAAGTCAGCATGTCTATGTCTCTCCCATATTCATTTGAAGAGGATATAGAGTCACTCTTATCAGAACAAGACAATCTTACTCCAGAAAGTCTCTTTGAAATAGAGGCAGAATATTCAGACTCCACAGAATCCTCAGAAGAGTCCTCTTCAGACTCTGATGATAGTGAGATTCCAATCCTGATGATCAGTCTCCCTTCAAAAGAATAGGAAGATATCCTGACAAATGTGATGCAGTACCCTTTCTCTCCATATCCACTTCCTGAGTTATCTCAGCTTGCTACCAAAATTCCTCCAGTTCTTTATATTCCTATACAAGTCTTGCCTTCAAAGTATGCAAAACCTATTCCAGTTATAGCTTTCTTTGACACTGGAGCTCAAAGAAGCATGATGAATCCCGAAGTCCTTCCATCTGAATACTGGAAGTCTCATGTTCAGTTTTTCAGAGCAGCAAATGGTCAAACTTTCAAGACTACTCTGATCACAAAGTAAAAAATCGGGATACAGTTTTTCCCTGATTGCGTGGTATGGAAGCACATCATTGGCTCAAATCTCCCAAACAAAGACCTCTTAATAGGGTTTGATGTTTATCATCAAGCTCAAAGGCTTCAAATTCTTTCCAATGGAATAAAGTTCAAGAGGCAATTTCGTCCTTACACAGATACCTCTAATCATTCCTTATAGCGAATCTGAACCACCATTTTTACAATACAAAGAAAAATTCCTTCCTTTTTGTCCAGAATCCCATTCACATTTTCAACATCCTCTTCCCTTGTGGAAAAATCCCTAGTTCTATATCAGCCTCCCTTTCAAGCTCAATGAAGATATTAACCCAACTAAGGCCACTCATCTAGGAATGTCTCCTACAGATCCAGCCCTTGCCAGATCAGAATGCTTGACTCTGTTACAACAGGGCCTCATTGAGCCCACAACCTCACAATGGGCCTGTCAAGCTTTTTATGTGGAAAAAAGGTCTGAAAAATTAAGAGGGAAAAAGAGACTTGTTATTGATTACAAGCCTTTAAACCACTTTCTGCAAGATAACAAATTTCCTCTCCCTCGAATTTCGAACCTAAAAGTCCATATTCAAAAGGCCCAGTTCTATTCAAAATTTGACCTTAAGGCTGGATTTTGGCAATTGGGTATCTATCCCTCAGAAAGATACAAAACAGCTTTTTGCATCCCAAACTCCCAATATCAATGGACAGTCATGCCTTTTAGGCTCAAAACAGCTCCTTCACAATTTCAAAAAACAATGATAGAAATCTTTGGGCCTATCCTTTACTCCTCCCTGATCTACACTGATGACATTCTCCTATTCTCGGAGACAGCTGAGGAACATCATCACCTCCTGAAATAATTCTTTGCTATCATCCAAAAGTATGGCGTCATGCTGTCAGAGAAAAAGAGTATTATTGGCCAATAGGAGATAGAGTTTTTTGGCATGCATTTCAAAGACGGCCGATACACGTATGGTCCACACTTGACAAAAGAGCTTGATTACTTTCCATATGAGAATCTCTCGGTAAAGCAAATACAACAGTTTCTTGGAATACTCAACTATGTCAGGGAAGCCATACCACACATGTCCAGTTACACATGTCATCTTTCTAAAATGCTCAAAAAAAGACCCTCCTCCTTGGGGAACAGAACATACTACAGCTGTCCGGAGACTAAAAGAATTGGCTCACAATCCTCCACCTCTCACCATTCCATCTACAGGAAATCTTATCCTTCAGACGGATGCATCTGGTCATGCGTGGGGGGCCATCCTCCTTGAAAATCTCAACAACAAGGAACAACTGTGTGGTTATGCATCAGGACAATTTTCTCCTTCAGAAAAGTATTACCACTCAACTTACAAAGAGATCTTGGCAGTCAAATACGGGATAAAAAAGTTTGAGTTTTTCCTGATTGGACAACACTTCCTGGTTCGGATGGATAATTCTTCATTTCCAAAAATCCTTGAATCCAACCAAAAGACCTTACCAGAACCTCAATTATTGAGGTTAAAATCATGGTTCAGCAGATATGATTTTGAAGTTCAGCATATAAAAGGGACGAGAAATCTCATCCCAGATTTCTTATCCAGACTATTAAGGCCACAACCGAAATACCAACCTATTGTCCTCCTCACCTCAACAGTTAATCTCCCTATAATCTTCATGGCCTCTTCGTCCTTAAAAAACCCTATGCAACCTCCCTCACCACCAGACCTTCCCACAAATCTCACAACGAGACAGGTCAATGATTTTGCCAGAAATATGATGTTTCATTACTTGGCAACTATCCAACAAACTTTCTCGCTACCCATCCAACCCAATTTCTTTTATCCAGATTACCCTTGGTGCCTAATTTATCACCTTTCTCCTTCCCATCCATAAATTGAAAGTGAATTATGGTTTCTATGGTGTCTTTCCACAGTTTGTTATCATGCTATTGAAATATCGGTCATGGATCTCCTATACTTCTTCAATAGTGAGACAAATACAGGAACATATCCATGGAAATATCTCACTTGGTTCAAAACCCCATGCCAATGGAAAAGGGATCTCCTCAGAGTTATTCATGAAAACAAATTGTTCACAGACAATAACTCCAAGGCTTCAGGATATCATGCCATCTACATTCTTCACAGGCCTTACCTACAGCTCTCAGAAGACACTTATGCAACCTAAAACATCTGTCATTATTGGAGAATGATTGAAATGCCTTTACATCTTGCTCCTCCAACAATAACAAGGGATTTAAAGCACACTCTACAACTAAGAAATGACCTAGGAACGACTGATGTTTCTACACCACTAGTCTGCACTTGCAATGGACATCTATGGACTGAACACTCCATTATTGAGCATTCCACTTTTCCTATTCTACCAACCCCACTAGATGATCCGAATATGACCACTGAACAGAAGGATGCCATTATGCAAGATTCTCAACCTATGGATGATAATGACTATGACAATGTTTTCTGAGTTGGCAATAATAGTGGTTCGTGAGCTGGACTTAAAGACTAGCTTTCTCTAAATCAACATGTGATACCAAATGGATCCGAGAGTTGTTCATTCTATAATCCTCATGCTGTAAACTCAAGGCAGGAGAAATCCTCAAGCTAAGACCGTATAGAGGCACCTTGCCATGAGAGGTCTTTCTGCTCTTTTGAATTCTTATAGCCGAGTTAGCCCTTTTGGATCATAGAAGAACAGATCGTGCAAACAATTAGCTCATAGCCAATGGATCGAGAAGAAGAGATGAAGAATTTAGGATATGGCCACTAAAATATTCAAAGACTATCAATTAATAAAATTTATAAAAATTTATAATGTATTTATTAAATAAAATAAAAAATAGATTTTGATTTTTAAATATAAAAGTAAATTTACTTTTTATTTTATATTTAAAATTAAAAAATCTATTAAATCTTATTTTATGAGAAAATTTTCAAAATAAAAAAGAGAATATTTAACACACATAAAAATTGTATTAAAGACATTCTGATAAAATTCTCCAACAAAAGAAGATGTTCTAATAAACAATTTATTTTTTTATTCTTTATTTTACTATTATTTTTATAAGTATTAATTTATTTTTTAATAAATTTTAACAAAAAAAATTAAAAATTAAAAATATTAACTAATAAAATTTAAAAATAATAAAATTAAAAATATTAACTAATAAAATTAGAAATATAAAAATTTATAATATATTCATCAAATTCAAAAAAAAATTGGTGCTCTACAGAATTAAACTGACATATATTTAAAGAATAAAAGATTAATTAAATTTTATTTTATAATTAAAGTAACTTTTTAAAGTAAAGAGAATTGTAATATATATAAATAGCATGTAGTGGAGACATTTTTTTAAATTTTATCTATAATATAACTCTTTATAATAATCAATTTCATGTATAAAAAGCGTCACCATAATACTTCTTCAATTTGTATGATATTATACTTCATAATATTAATAAAAAATTAAAAATATTCTAAAATCAATAAAAATATCATTTTTTTGTATAAAATTATTTTGTATAAAATTATTTTTTATTTCTTTCAGATCTGTGGTGTAGCCGTGCTTCAGTTGGTTTTTTGATTGTTTTATCCAACATCCAAAATCTTATTTAAAAAAAAAATCATTTTTTTTTATATTTTAGCATAATAAAAAATTATTGTAAATGAGATTAAGAAAAAGGGTATTTTTGTTATTTTCTGAAAAAGAAAATTTAAAATGGGCCCGGACTCGACCTGTTGCAGTTTAAATGGGCTGCAGTGGCCTATTATCAGTAACGATCTCCGTCTACAGCAACGACCGAAGATACCATTTTTAATCCGATGATAAGAGGGAATTACTGATTACTCTCTCTCTCTTTCTCTCTCTCTCTCTCTCTCCTTATCCTCCTTCATTCACAATCAACGACCAGCGGCTTCCAGCTTAGATCTTCTACCATGTGAGTAGATGCAAAGGTCAAAGTTTATTTCAGTTTACTCTTTTTCTCTTTAAGGTTATCTATTTAAATGCGAATGTTCTAACTATACAATGCTTTTATGTTTGGATTTATAACTCGATGAACGTCTAAAGGGTTCAGTCTGATCATCATTGTATTGCGTTTTCATTCAAATTCTTCTTAATGGGTTTAAGATTATGCCACTTTATCTCTGTTATAGTAGCTTTAACAAAAATAAAGAAAGAAAGAAACTTGTCGTTTTCATTTGTTCTGTTTTGAATTTCTTTTCTTCTTCTTTTTTTTCAATTTTAGGTAAGGATTTAATGTGAATTGTTACATGGTTTATGCAGACATTTCCTTATAGGAGTATGGACATGAGGTTATGCTAAGTTTGGAGAATTATCTGAGCTTTCTTGGAGAATTGAGGGTGTTTGTGAAACAATTGAGAGTTTGAAATATGGAAAACAAAGCATGGGGGTGGATTGTAGGTTTAATATACATATTTGCTGTTGCAGCTATATGGATAGCTGCTAGTTTTGTGGTTCAATCTGTTGTAGATGCTGGGGTTTCACCGTTTCTTATTACATACATTTGTAATTCATTATTTGTTATTTACATTCCTTTAGTTGAAATTGGGCGCTATCTGGAGGATCATTATGGTAGTTTATTTTTCTGGAGGAAGACAAGCAGTACTAGCCCTTTGCAAGAATTGGGAGAGTCTGAGCAGGCTATTCTTTTAGGAGAGACAGATTTAGGTGCAAAAGCTGATGAGTTGAATCCATCTATTTTCATAGAAGAGGTTAATAGTAGCCCTCATGGAAATGGTGTTGGTGCAGGAGTGGAATCTATGTCATCCACCCTCCAAAGGATCTTACCTGTTGGAGAGACCAGTAAAGGAGTTGATACAAAAGGTCGATGGACACGTGCTAGAGTGGCAAAGGTCAGCCTGCTGATTTGCCCATTTTGGTTCTTCGCTCAGCTGACTTTCAATCTATCATTGAAATACACTACTGTGACTGTGAGCATCATTTCAAATTTATATTTATTGTTCATATGCTGATGCAATTAAATATTAAAAATGTGTCTTTTTTCATAATGTTGGTGCAAGTAAGTCTTTCCCTTTGTTTTGTGCAGTCAAATACCATTTTGAGCACTGCATCCAGCCTATTCACATTTTTGGTCTCTCTAGCATTCTTGGGTGAAAAGTTCACTTGGCTGAAGCTTGCCAGTGTTCTTCTTTGCATGGCTGGTACTATAATTGTCAGCTTGGGTGACTCAAAAAATGGTATAAGTGCAGTTGCTTCAAACCCTCTTCTTGGAGACTTTTTTGCACTTATCTCGGCTGGGTTGTATGCTGCGTATATTACACTTATCCGTTTAAAATTTCCGGATGATGATGGAAAAAGTGGTCATGTCAGTATGGCACAGTTCCTTGGATATCTAGGGCTGTTCAACCTCTTCCTTTTTCTTCCCGTTGTTCTTGTTCTGAATTTCACCATGTTAGAGCCTTTCAATATGCTTACCAGAAAGCAATTTGGTCTAATTGTTGGCAAAGGTTTGTATTGCACTCATTCTTCCATTGCATTTAAAAGTTTAGTTGTGCTGTTTTAACTTCATGCTATTTTGTGCTTCAACATTGGATGATGAAACTCATTTTATTTCGGGAAGAGGCCTCTCCACCTCGGCACTTTTGTTGATGTTCCTTGTACAGCAGAAATTGCATTGAGGACATGTTATGGGTTGTTTAAACTTATCTTTTACTAGCTTATTAGAGTTGAATAGTAAAAGGAAAACATGGAAGTTGGTTTTTTCTCCAAATCCCTTTTTTTCATGACTCGTTGATTTTCTATTCTGCTATCAGGAGTTTATGCTTTTGGGCTCAATTATGCACTCCAGTAAAACATGACTCGGGCAGAATTTGTTGTAGATGTATCTGAGCAAATTTTGAGATCCGCTGGATTTTATTATTTCCATTCTTGTCTGGCATGCAGAAATTAATGGGTCAATTCTCATATTGTTTATAGTTAATTTTATGGAAGGATAAAAATTGAATGTCTATCCATTTTGGTGGATGAAGAAGCGTTAGATCAATTTCCATGTTAAAGGGCTATAGTGTATCTAGTTACCTTTGTGATCATTTCTTTTCCTGTGGGCCTACTGCTATGATATTACATTCCTTTTTCCATTATCCATCTTTTTTGCTATAGACATTTGGATATGATGTGGATAGTCTTTTCTTTCTTGGCAATTAGTATTCGACTATTTTGTCTCTTATTCACTTACCTTTTTTTCGTCTTTACAGGTTTGTTGGATAATGTACTGAGTGACTATTTATGGGCAAAGGCTGTTCTTTTGACAACCACAACAGTTGCAACAGCCGGTCTCACAATTCAGGTTCCGTTGGCGGCGATTGTGGATACACTAACAGGCAATGCCCCTCGCCTCATGGACTACCTTGGAGCTATAGCTGTGATGATTGGATTTGCTGGAATCAACATTCCTGCTGATGCTTTTATCCAATCAAACGAATCAATTGTTGAGTTTGAAAATCAAAATATTATGTCAGCTCATCAAGATTGCTCATCTCCACCTCAGGGAAACGCCATCCCATAACATACTGCTGATGCTTAAATTAAATCACTATACGTATACTTCAAAGTAATTCACGAATACTCCAGACGGTTTCTTCCACAAAAATTATAAAATATTGCTTGATTCTTTAGCGTAGCTTCAGAAGAAATGCGCGCTGACTCGTTAATTATTGTGTGTTTCTTATTCCTATTTGTCATACAGTATAGGTATTAACTTCTCTTTTCATATTGAGCAGAGGCTGTAGTTGTATTGTATATAACATAGCAGTAACATTCAACAGCTCCTACTCAATAAATTTTCATCCAAAAGGAGGTCCCATTAATCCACTGATTAATTCTCTGGCATGGCTATCAACCAATTGCAGATGGCCACTGCTAATATTTACAGGCTTTAATTCGAAGTGCGAATCCTGCAAAAAGCTGTAAATCATCATCACACATAAAAATAAATTCGCACTCGTTTCTCAAAATTAACTTGTTTAAACAATCCTGGTTGGCACCATTATTTCTTTTCTTTTCTTTTCTTTTCTTTTCTTTTTCTTTCTTTTTTCTGGTTTTGGATTGCAGCCGCGTCTTTCAGATTTTCTTTTTTCTTAAACGGGGGTAAAAAAGACAAAAGTTCCATTTGACATCACTTTTTCCTCCTTAAAAAGAAATCTAACTTGAAAAGCAGACAATTCAGGGGTAAATTCTTAACTAGAAGAATACTACAGAGATTTCACACAAGGCAATGCGCCAATTAGTGTTTCAAATCAAACACGTACGTATGAGAAACCTAGTGGATTCCAAAAGAGTGCATGTGCGAATCAAACACAAAAATGAAATAAAATCTGACTGAAGTTTTCATTGTATTGGTTCTTTGAACCCACATTTGGCGAACAGCAGGTAAAGCACCAATTAAATTCAATTCCTTTAACAATTTCTAACCCTGCTATGCTGCAACATTCATATTCTTGTATCTTTGCATAACTCTCTTAGCTGCTAGAGTTGCAGCCTCACTCGCACGAAATGCGCCAGTACACATGATCTTCTCAAATTCCAGGCTTATCTCCTCCTGCAACTTGCTCCGAGCATCCCCAAGAGGATCTCCTTCAACCCCATTGGCTGTAAGCTTCATTTCTGCTTTTGCAGGTTCAGCAGCAGAAGGTATAGACTCCTTTGAAGGCCCAGACTTGGTGCCTTCAGGTTTCACTTCATAGTTAGCCACTTTAATAATTGTGTCAGTATATGAGTTAAATAACATTACCTGAGGATGAATTAACAGTGGCTGTTGCTGCAGCTGATGAAGGTTGGCTAGTCGCTGCACTCCTGAATTGTGGGACTTGTGGGACAGCTCCTGCTCTCAATGTTGCTTCCAGATTTTGTATCATGGGCACTACAATGCCAGAAAAAGAATAAGAATAATAATAGCATTAGACAGTCAGCCAAAACAAATGAAAACAAAGAAAAGCAACTATTCAACACTAGAATCAACTAAGCCAATCAGCAATTCATCAGAAGGCATGATGACAAGCGCAGAGTTGTGAACAAATTGAATTCCCAGAATGTATCTTTAAATGCAGCATTTGGTTGGCAGTATTTTTAAAACACAACAGAAAATATCAGGAGGGGCTGGCCTCTATACAAGAATCAATTGGTTCAGTTTACACCCAGCGTAAGGTTTCTCTAAAAGAGATGGGAAGCATCTGATGGCCGTCGCTAAACCATTAGAGAAATTCCAGAAGATTTTTCTAGGGGTACACAAAATGGCAGTGATCTGCCTCTGTGCCAAAAGCACTCATCAGCTTTTTTATTTATTTTCCTTTCTTTTTTCTTTTGAAAGTATAGTATCCTGTGAGTAACACAGTGAATATCTTGATACCAAATGAACACCATTAACTTGTGATGATGTAGCTCTGACTTGCCATGGATCATATTTTGAAAATATGCCTTCCCACTGAGCAATTCTGGAGCCCATATCCAATCAATAAAATAATATTAAAATCATCAGCACATCATTGTAAGTTAAGAGTGTTAGGGTACCAAAGTGTCACGCAAGAAAACCACAGACCGGTTTTACCACCAGAGGCAAACCACAAGGTCTTTTTTGTAAATTGTACTATCCCCTTCTTTTTACAATCATAGAGAAAAGTAGAAAGCATAAAAGCACTTTCAGATTTTATCTATACTCCCACAGACAACTCCAATAGAGCAACATAGGCAAAGAATGAAAGCAAGCAGTGACTTACTTATAAGAGCACCCATTGGACTGTTCATAACTTCAGTAGGGAGCTGAATAATATAATCTGGAATAGCTGCACCCACTAGAAACTGGGCAACCTCATTGCTGAAGTTGTTGCAGTTGTGAGTAAGCAAACTGTATGTCTCAGCCGTATAGCGGGGGCTAATTTCTTGCAAATACTGTTCAAATACATCCTGGGGGACATGTGTAGTGCCCAAATCTACCACCTTGATTGGTGTTCCATATGGAGTTCTTCCAGCAGGGTCATGCTGTATGCCTCCCCCAAAATAATATTCATTGCCATATACAACTATGCCTGTGTGCCTATATATTCAAGAAACAATAAATCAGCCAGCAATCTTAACGAAAAGACAACCTTAAAAACAAGGAGACACACTAATGACTCGTGAAATTTCTAATCTCATTAACTCCATTAGAAAAATTCCAATAACAGTCCATATCCCTGTACTATCATGTTATTCCTACTGATATATAATCAAACAACAACCTGGGAACTCATCTCCATTTAGCAGAAAGACACCAGAGATAACACTAAACTCATGTACTCCCATATCAACTAGATTCTATAATCGATAATTAAGTATAAATATTAATAAACAAAAAATACTCATCCGCTAGCATATTTCAACATGTTGATGCTTCTACTAATAGAAAGGAGTTACCCCATTAACAATTCTCAATAATGGGAGATAAACGTGTATTTTATCAGGCAAAACCAATTCATAGTCTCATTCAAACGCACATACAGCAAAAAAGAAAAAAAAAAACCATTTGTAACCAAAAGTTAATAAATAAAAGCACTCATGAAGCATGCACAATGCAAACACTCCTGTCAACCTGAGATCCGAACTCTCCACCTTGAACCACAAAATTCCACGGATACAAAAAAATTACCAGCAGAAAATGATAAAAGGTTGAGTTTCCAGGATTCTGAATCCCAACAATAGACATTAAGGAACTAATCAAATATTTTCCTACTTGTATAAACTTACCAAATTCCCTCAATAGCTTTACCCAAGAATGTTGTAGATAGCTGTCGTGCCAATCCTTGGCTAAGATCATATACATTCAAGGTAACCTTGTGACCATCCTGCCACCAAGTTAAACTAATGAGCATACAATTACAGTAATAATTGAATGCCACTGGCACACGGATCACTAATACACCATGCTTAGACTTAGAAACAGAAATTGAGTATTACCTCAGCCATATCTCCAGATGTAAAAAAAACTTCTGCAATTGCAAGTTTAAGTTCAGCAAGAATATTCAAATGATGAAAATGCCCTTTCCGGTATCCAAATCAAGTAGATCAACAAAGTCACCTTCATATCACAAATAAACAAAAGCTACCAAACTTAAAATAATAAATTTGCACAAACAACAGAATGTATCAATTCAAATTGCACATTTACACAGACTATAAACAAAAAAAATTGCCCCAAAGCCTCAGACTTTTTGCATACAATAATTCTAATAAAAAGCAAAATAGTTTCATTCAAGCAGCAACATAAGCATGAATTGCATTCCTAATTAATCAGATCTAATTCAAAAATTTAATCTACACGCACAAGAAAACGCAAAATTCTAACCACAAAATACATTAATCAAAGCACCACATAACCTAAAAACATAACTTGAACTAAAATCTTTTTGAGAAATACCTTAAAACATGCAAACATAAAAGAAGGAATTGAAGGGAAAAAAATAAATTAAATATATATAAGAAGGACAAAAACGCACCGTTTAGCGAGGAAAGATGGTGTTTTCCTCTGGGCTGGAGAAAACGTCCGCTTGAAAGAAGGCGAGGGAAAAATGAAGCGTTGTTTTTATAGTTAGAGAGTGGGGCCTATTGGTTCTCTTTACTCTAACAAATTACAAAATTGGCTAGCGCGACCAGAGGATTGGAATCCATCCTACTCTTCTTCTATGACCTTCTAGAATACCCCGTCCAGTAGTTTCTCGACACGTATCTTACTCGGTTCTTGTAAATTCTTGTCTCTCTCGGTCAGCCATATTTTTCTTTTTTCTTTTTTTATGTCATTTTCTTATATGTCAGAACCTTTTCGCATCTAATGCATTTTATATATTTGAATTAGTATAAATATTCGTACTTTGTGCGGTAATCTTAAATAAATTATATAATTATGCAATGCACTAGCAACATAATGTTTAATAATTATTATTTTAAAGATAACAGTTTTTTAATTAATAATTTAAAAGAATAAATTTTTAGGTTATTTATCATTTAATTTAAACTAAATGTTTGAATTTTGATTTTAATGTCAGACTATTAATAGGTGTTTGATCAAATACTAAATTTGGATTTTAATTTTTTTTATCTGTATTTAATATTTTACATGTGTCATATGGTTGTTATTATTATTTTGATTATAAAATTAAATTAATAGATACAATCTAATTAAGTTCTCAATTTTTAATATTATTGTATAAAATTTTAAAAAATAATAACAAACTAAATATTTTTAAATGTCTTTTAACTTTTTATAAATTTTAAAATTTTATTAGAATAATAATATAAATATTATTTATTAATTAATTTTAATATTATAAATTAACATATTAATATTAATATTACTATTTTTTAAGATTAAGAATTTATTATATAATTAAAATTTTAATTTATTATTAAATATAGTATTAAAAATATAATTTAGAATATCTTTTCTAAATCAAAATTATCATCTAATTAAATTAATTTATTAGTTAATATAAAATTAAAATATAATTAATATACTAATTCTTAAAATAAATTTAAAATTATTATCTAATTAGAAAACTATTTACCAGTTAATATAATATTATAATATAATTAATGTATTATTATTTCTTATACTATAATTAGCATCAGTTCGCAAGAATAAAATTTAAAGGAATTGGCGAGAGCTCGCATAAATAGAGGAGCATGTAGTTTAATTGGATGCGAAGTAAAGAATCTTACCAGGGCTTGATATGTCACAAATTCTCTTGAAAGAGAAGGGTGCCTTTAAGAACGCTGACACAGGTGGTGCATGGTTGTCGTCAGCTCGTACCATAAAGTGTTGGGTTAAGTCCCACAACGAGTGCAATCTTTTTGTTTAGTGCCACTTATTAGGAAATTATTTATTAGTTAATATAATATTAAAATATAATTAATATTCTATCTCTTAAGATTATAGTATGTGCTTAATTATGAATATAATTTATTAATTAATAAATTAATAGAAAAACTATAAATTACATATAAACTTGAATCTCATATGTCAAAAGTAATATACATATCAAAATAAAAATTCTATGTGTCAAAAATTAAACACACATATCAAAAAAAATATTTAAGATTCAGAAATTAATATATATATATATATTAGTTATTAAATATCAATTAATTATTAAAAAATGACTGTTCTCAAAAATTAATTAACTTATAAAAAAATGACTCTCCTCAAAAATTAATTAACTGATAAAACACCCAATAAGTCTACACATGATGCTACTGCTTTACATATTAAGAATTTTATTCAATTATTTTAAGATTTCAAAATAAATATCTAATGTTTTGATTAATTTTTAAAAATATTTTTTGATAATAATTTTTAAAATTTTACAATGAAAAAAATGACGTAAGAAGACAATTATACTTACTAACATAAAAATTAGTAAGTTAAAAAAATATTTATTATATTTAGATGTAAAATATGTGATGTAATGTACATATATGAGATTTTTAATGGTCATATATTAATAAATATAAAATAAATTATTTTTGCTAATTCATAATTATTATTCATTTAATAAACACAATCGACTTCTTATATTATTATTTTTGCTGTAATATTTTAAAAATTATCATCGAAAAATATTTTTAAAATAAATTAAAAGAATTAGTATTTATTTTAAAATTTTAAAAAAAAATTGAACAAAATTATTAAAAAGTATAAAATTTAAGAATTTAATTTAGAATTAAGCCATAATTAAAAATAATTTTTTGAATTATCCTAAAATTGTGGACCAAATAAAATACATGTATTGTTAAAAGAAATACTTTTTTTTGAAAAAATAGATGTCATGCTTTTTACTAATTTTTCAAACATTTTGTCAAGTTTCTCAGGTAGGCACAATAGCGATGTTGTTTTTCCTGCGCCAAAAGGATCAAGCAGTAGCATGACCAATAATCAATGTAAAGTTATTGCAAGTATTAATTACTTCAAATAAGACCATAAATTAACATTTTCTTTACTTACAAATAAACATTACTGTTTTGCCTATATTCTGTTACTAATCACACTAGCATTATAATTTCTTTATTACACCTTCTGAATATTAATTTTCTAGACATGCTTTGATGGTAATATCTAGAAGAATCTAGAATTTCTTTACTTTGATGGAGCAAACGCCTAGTCAATTTATTGATATTGTTGTAAAAGAAAATTAATTTAATGTCGGCCCTTTAATTGGAAGTCATTTTATTATATAAACTAATTATTAATTTCTGTAATATTATTAAAAAAATTATGTATAATTAAATGAAAATATTATAAAGTAAATTTTAAAATTTTTCAATTATTATCTATATTACTCAACTTTCTATCTTCTCTATTTATTATATTGATTTTGTGTCTCATCGTAAATGAATGTCACTGTATTATTATCATAATTAATTTTCATAAATCACCATTTTGTATTCATATCGTCTCTGAAAGAAATCGAAATACAAAATAAGCAAGAAAGTTAATAGAAGTGTTGTTTTTATATTAGAAAAATGTATCACTTGTGTAATACATATAATATGATACTAATAAAATAAGTAGTGCAAATAGTCTGACTTGGTAATAATAATAATCTAAAAAAGTGACATGATTTATTTCTTTTCACTTTTTGTATCACATGGTTTCATAAAAATATGGCATATAAAATATTTAGAAAATATATTGTATATTATATATAAATAAGGTCAATATTCTATCATCACTAGATGGCTAAAATATATATTCTCGTTAAAAGTATATAAAAAAAAATATTTCGAAATTGATAAAATAAAATATTAAAATATTTTTTATTTTATTTTATAATGTTGAAAGAATAAGTTTTAGCCAATGCCTAGAAATTTAATAAATTATTATTCGTTTAACTATAAAGTTGAAACATTTTAAGAAAATAAAATGTGAATGAGAGCAAAATCCTATCGAATTATTTACAGTAATAGATGAGCAAAACCATCATAATACTTACTAAATTTGGTTTTTAGTTCTTTTTTTTCTATGCACTTAGTATTTTATTAGTTATTGAATCTATATACTAATTTCTGAAATTTAAATTTTTTTAACATGTATCATAGCATTTATAATAAATTTTAAAGTTTTAATATAATAAATAAGCAAAAATATGAAAAACTGATTTTTATTTAGTACGTGAGAATAAGCAAAAGAGTAATACGCCAATTACCATTTTTTTCTAACTCTTGTACAGAATATATATAAGAGATTAAAATATTATTAGACAATTTTATATAATTACAAAAACTTGTAAGAAAAAAAAAACTAAATCCACGAGAGTGTATATACAAAACTTTGATGCCCTGTTAATATTTCTCTTTAATTTAATTGTTACTTTTAAATATATCTTTATAAAAATTTAGGTCATGAATTTTAAAGACTTTTAAGTAATAAATTTTTTAATATCATTTAATATATCTTTTTAATATTTATGTAATTATTTTTTAATGATTTTTTACAGTTTAGAATTCACCATAATTTAAAAAAATAATTTAAAAATCTCATAATAGTCTTTATAAAAAGAAAAAACAAGTTATGACCTTATATATATATATATATATATATATATAAATCGTGTAAATAAGATTAATCATATAGGAGGTCACCAATTAATAGTTTATATTTTGAATTACCATAAAATAAAAATAAAATCAATTGTGGTTTGATTACTCAAAGAATATAAAATATTAAAAGACAATAAAGTATTTAAATGTAAAAGAAATATATATTGCAGGTATGAAAATAAAAATCATAAAATTTTAAAAATTAAGTTAACAAATATTAATTTGAGTAATTGTTTATGTTTATAATAGAAATTTAATGGGGTAATAGAATTGACATTTTCAATATAAGGAGTTTGGCAATCTTATTCGATGCAATATCCTGCTATAATCAAATTAAAACTCTAAATAATATAAAACAATGTTATTTTAATCTAATAAAGAAAAGAAAAAAAAAAAGATGCTCTATTGAAAAAGCAAATATTACTGCAAAAACTATAATAAAAAGGGTCTTTATTTATATATATTATTATTTTTTAAAAATTAAATATTTATTGATATCAATCATAGATCTCACTCTCTACTCAATTAAATAATATTTAAAATATAATATAATATTGTTTTTTTTCTTTTTTTGATTTCGGATGTTGAAGTAAACTAATCTGGCCGTTAATAGTACATCTTACTTGTGGCGGTCCTTATCTCAAAATGTGAGAAGTTGGGGACCTTTTCTCTGCCTGCCAGTAAGAGGAGTTAATTTTCAGGATGCTATGTTAATTCATGGGCCTTACAATGTTGTGGCAATTTCCACTTTCTAGTAATTAATATTTGATTGAATTAATTTCATTTTTCTTTTATTCTTTTTGTATAAAACTATTTTCAAATTTACTGTACACTCTAAATATATGCTTCCACAAGCCGGCCTAGAAAAATTATTCCATTTTTTTTTATCTTAATTTAATCTATAAATTATAATGTGCGTATTTATAATTCATTAAAATTAATTAATATTTACATTTGAAGTTTAAATCAAGTAATTTCTAATAGAAAAAAAAAATTCAAATTTTAGGGTTCAAAAATGACTTTCCTCCTTTAATATAAGTAACGGCGCAACTTGAAAATTTCTCCCCAAGTTCGCATTCAGAGGGGGCCAATATACGGAAAGCATAATGCCAAAGCGTGAGCCAATTTATAACTCTCGGACTCCCCCTCCCTGACATGGCTTGCTTCCTACGTGAAATCCATACATACAAACACTCAACATTTACACCTCCCAATCGTCACGGGATGTTACTTTCTTATAACTATCCTTCAACCTCCCTCGCCTCCTTAATCTTGACATAACTCGCCTGTGGGAATGACAAATATCTAGAGTAACCGTTCAATAAAATAAATACTATTATTCTATTTAAAATATTGTTATTTGAAACTTAAAAATTTAATTTTATTATTTGTGTTCAATTTAGATTTAATTAGTATTTTCCATACACTAAAATTTTATTATTTTTTATATTTATAATATATTTTATGAATATTAAATTTAATAATGAATATACTGTCTAAAAAAATTATTTATATAAATAAATTTAAATAATAAAATCGATATCTGTTTAATTGATTAATTTAATGTATACAAACAAAAAAATAAAAGTTAAATTAATAAAATAAGCTATTATAATAAAATAAAAATACTAACTAGATAAAAAATTAATAAAATCTAGATAAATTAAATAAATTTAATAATTATACTTATCTTTAAAATATAAAATATAAATTTTTATCTGAATTTATTAGGAATATCAATAAATAAATTTAAATTCATCCAATTTAATTATAAAATTTCAAAAACCATTCTCTTTACGATTCTTACTTAGCACCTCAATCTTCCAAATTTGATGAGCTGTCTTTCTTCTCATATAAATTCTTAACTTGTTCGAGACTTGATCTTTCAACATCGCCGTGACCGCTTTAAGCCCCCGTTACATAATATCTAACACTTTTCATCACCCGAACCTAACTCCGAACCACACGTGTGTATATATACCAGCACCAAAAGCAGCGACAGAGACTTCAAAGGTACCCAACTATAATGGGCTTTCCGCGAATGTCACTCCATGCTCCCCGATTCACTGCTTTTTCTGCTTCTTTACACTGTTAAACACCGAACAGTTCTTCTTCTACTACTGCTGCTGCTTCAATTACACTCAATACAAGCATCTTCAATTGCTCAATTTCCTTTTTCTTTTTTATCAGCTCAATCAGTTATTATTTAGGATTCTTTATCTCTTTTGGAATTGGTATAACTTGTACGTTATTTCCGTTTATTTAGTAGACTCTTTTATTCATTTCATTTTCTCGGTTGAATTTTGGCTAATCTTGTTTGGAAATTTAGGGTTTTGTAATGTGGAGATCTTGTGAGATTACGTTGTAGCTGTTACTAATTTTGAGCTTAGTCAGGTATTAGTAATTACTAACGTTAATGAACTAATTTTTGCTTCTTAAGGAAATTTGAATATAGATATTATTTATACTAAAGTAATTTACTTTTGCTTACTTTGGATTACTTTTGTGTTAGAGATCTGAAGTAGTTCTTTCTTTCTTGCAGATAAGAGCAGTGATTGCTTATAATTCCCTAATCTGTTGCGAAACAGAAATATGGCACAGAATAATTGGGAAGCTGATAAGATGTACGTGTTGAATCCATACTTTTTTTTTGGTCTCTGAGTGTTATCAAATATTAATCTTTTTTTGAGTTCTGTCTGCGCCTTTACAATTATTCCAGTGATAATTAGTAAGTACCTTTTCCTTTGTGCAGGCTTGATGTGTATATTCACGATTATTTGTTGAAGAGAAAATTGCATAATTCTGCCAAAGCATTTATGACTGAAGGGAAGGTTGCCACAGATCCAGTAGGTAATGTTATTAGCTAATTAGCAATTTTTCTTCTTATTTTTTTTTTTTTAAAAACATTATTACTGCTATTCGAGTATCCCAGTGTTCATGATCTTTTAATTGAACAGTTATTCCGCAACATGCTACAATTATTAAGCCAGTTTAACTGTTGAATGTCCCTGTCATGGCATTGCTTGTTGCGTGGCCAGATTGTATATTTTAAAAGTTTAAGCGTGGATTGAGCTTGGCATCTAAGCTTCAATTTGTTTGTGCAGCAATTGATGCACCTGGAGGATTTCTATTTGAATGGTGGTCTGTATTTTGGGACATATTTATTGCAAGGACAAATGAGAAACACTCTGAGGCTGCTGCAGCTTATATAGAGGTGCCTTTAATTGTGGTGTCTGTTTTTTGTTCCTTTGATCTGATGTTTTCCTTGGTAGATAAATTATCTGGTGTCTCAGTCTTCTTTTGCAATTTTAATTTCGGTGGAAATTAGGCACAGCAATTGAAGGCAAGGGAGCAGCAGCAGCAGCTACAAATGCAGCAGTTGCAACTAATGCAACATCGCAATGCTCACTTGCAACGAAGGGACCCCAGTCATCCAGCTCTTGCTGGTTCTATGAATGCTATGAATTCTGAAGGAATGATGGGACAGCCATCAGCCAGTGTCTTGGCTATGAAAATGTACGAAGAACGTATAAAGCACCCTCATTCTATGGATTCAGAGACATCTCCAGCTCTAATAGATCCTAATAGGGTGGCCCTTTTCAAATCAGCAACTGGTCATCAGGGGTATATACTGTTTAATTTTCAACTTGATATGTGTGTAGTTTTGTCCTTGTTGTATTCAGTGTTAATCTCCGTAGTTCTTGTTGATTCAGCCAGCTCGTACAGGGCAACTCTGGAAACATGTCTGCAGCTCTGCAGCAGATCCAGGCACGAAGTCCTTTGACAACTGTAACTACTTGGACCATACCCTTTGCTTCCATTTTGCTACTTCCTGCTATTGTTCCATACTTCTTGTTGTTGTCCATTTCACCGATTCTGACATGTTTCACATGGAGTTTTTAGGACATCAAAAGCGATGTTAACTTGGCCTCAACTCAGAAGAGTTTGCCTATGGACCCCTCAATTTATGGACAAGCAATTTTACAATCAAAATCCGGACTAGCTGGTGCAGGTAATGAGGGAAGGAGATTGCCATATAAATTTTTGTAATCATTTTCACAAGTAGAATGAACTCATTCTTCCCCCTTTTTTTTCAGAGGAAGTTGGAAATTAAGATTGGCAGTTTTGTTTATGTTGCAACACTGATACTGAGACATAGCATCTGAATTAAGTAAATGGTTTCTTGGTGAAACATGGGATTGTATAGTAGTGTCAAACTTTCTAGTCAGGATATTCTGGACTATTTCCCAAATTGAGGCTGCTTATTCTTCATAATGTTAAGTGTTCTGGTTCTGAGTTTTATATCTGACCAAGCTGGTCTTATCGGAAGTTGTTATATAAGTTGATATGCGTGGCTGGTTATTAGATACCATATTATAGTCTATTGTACACGTCCATAAAGATGGATGCTATCCAGGTAAGATCCGTATAAATATTTTCAGTAGATATTTCCAAATCCTGTCGAAAGGAAAATATAGGTTTTATCTTTAGGGAGAGAGAGAGCTGTCAGTTTCTATAACATTGGGTTTAGCCAGAATTTAATGGGTTTGTACATCCATGTTGCTGAATTTTCATTGTCCAGCTCAATCTCACAGGTTCAAGCCAAAAATGTAACTTTACTGTTTGAATTTGAGACATTCACCATCTGTCTATTTTTATCTATCTAATATCTGACCTGCCATTTGCTTAGAACAAACCAAAAAGTTTGTTTTAGAGGAACATCTCTTCTGTGTCGGTTGCCAATTGGACTGCTGATTCATGCACAGCATTTCTTGCCTTATCTATGTGTTTTAAATGCTATTATAATGTTAGTTTTCTAGACATATATGGTTTTTATTATTTCTTTCCCTTGTCCTTTTCTTTTTACAAAGGAACTCATACATGGCATTTTCTTCCCAAGGGACTCTGTTCAGCAACCTTGTTTTGAGATAATTTTTATATCTGAAATATAGGGATACTGATTCTCTTACTTCCTTTATTTAGGGTTAAATCAAGGTGTAACTGGTCTTCCATTGAAGGGTTGGCCATTAACTGTAAGTTATATGTGGTTTTCCTTGTGCTGGATATTTCATGTCTTTTATTTGCATATGGGAAAATTCTTGACTATAGAGCATATCTAATGTTACAGGGAATTGACCAACTACGGCCAGGTTTGGGAGTACAAATGCAGAAACCTAATATGCCGACTCAAAATCAGTTTCTTTTGGCTTCACAACAACAACAGGTCTTGGCACAGGCTCAAGCACACAGCAACCTTGGAAATTCAAGTAACTATGGAGATATGGATCCACGAAGGTCAAATCAGTTGCCTAGGGGTAACTTGAATACAAAAGATGGCCAATCTGCAAGAAATGATGGATCAATATGCTCTCCTGTACAATCAAGCTCACCAAAGGTCTGATACTTCCCATTTTGAGACTTGAACCAAATATTTTGCTGCTTGTGTGTTTGTGTGAGCTGGCTTGTCTGTGCATCCTCTGGTCAACTATTAGCTTCTGGAATCTATTAAGTTTTTAGGCTGAATACTGCCTTGTAAGTTTTATTTATTGAAAACTTGTATTTCTTCTGAATAATTTGGTTATAGTCTAAACAGAAGATCTTAAAAAGGAAATGTGCACTGAACCAACCATGATTGTGGATGCTTCAGTGTTAGGCTGTTTAAGTGCATACGTTGTTAATGTTCTTTTCTCATAATAGTGTTTATGTAGTAAAATGAAGTATGAGTTTGTGTACTTTATTTTATGCCTGAGTTTTTTGCCCCAGCATGAGTTTATCTTTAAGTCTTATATGGATCTTATTTTGAAGTTGTTCATTATTGCTTATTTCCCCCCTTTCTAGAAATACTAATTCATGATGTAGGAGGCATTGCAACATTCCTTATAACTCTTCATTTGGTGCCTTTATACAGATGAAAATGGCTCAGATGCAGCATTCTTCGTCTCAACAGCAGGACCAGTTGCAGCAGCAGCAACAATTGCAACAGGTTGTACTTGTTCCCAAGCTCATTTCAACTCACTTTATGAGTTAATTGTCAGTGGTATTTCCAACTGCAGTATAATTACCACTAGATTGTATGTTTTTAATTAAAGGAGCTGCAATAAATGTATTAGGCTAATAATGATCCTGTGGCCGGTTGCAGAATAATAACAGAAAAAGAAAACAACACTCTTCTTCTGGACCAGCTAACAGTACTGGTACAGGGAACACAGTGGGTCCTTCGCCTAGTTCTCCTCCATCAACTCATACCCCTGGTGATGGAATAACAACTGCAAGCAGTATGCAGCATGTTAATAGTGCGTCAAAAGGCTTAATGATGTATGGTCCAGAGGGAACAGGAGGTCTTGCATCGTCTTCCAGCATGCTGGTATACTAATTACTTTATTTTCTTATGTGATGATCTAATAAATTATACATTAGGTATTTTGTTAATAGTGCCAAATCTGAAAATGAGCGTGCTCTATCTATTTCTCACAAATGTACCAGATGCTTTGTTCTCCTATAAGTAATGAGATCATATTAATGCAGATCAATCAGATTTACTTCCCACTATTGTATCGAATGAACTTAAGTTGTGGAAAATGAAATTCTTTCAATACAGCTAAACTGTGAATAGACTGAATATGAGTTATTTTAGAAGTTACATGAAGTGAACATTACCATGCTTCTAAGGACATCATTTTGTTATGGGCAGGATGACATGGATCGCTTTGGAGATATTGCTTCTTTGGATGATAATATGGAGCAGTTTCTTTCACATGATGGAGGAGATGGAAGGGATTTATATGGAACACTAAAGCAAAGTTCCTCTGACCACCAAAAAGAGTCTACTAAAGGTAATCCATCATGGTATTATCTTTTATTTTTTTTTCTGCCTTTACAGAATTGGAATGAACGGCGGTTCTACTTTACCCATGGCCACGTTTTAAATTTCAGGTTTTACCTTTGGCGAGGTTGGTTGCATACGGACTAGAAATAGCAAAGTCACTTGCTGTCATTTTTCTTCAGATGGAAAGTTGCTAGCCAGTGCTGGACATGACAAGAAGGTACGATGTGTAATATTTCAAGGTACAATCCATTATTAAGCCCTTGAACTTTTCAATTTTATTCTATTGAGCCCCTGAATTTTTATTTTGTTCTATTGAGTCCTTGTTCTTTAATTTTTGCTTAGATTAAGCACTTCTTAGACATATTTCATGAGATTTTTTGTTTATTTTATTGAGCCTCTATTTTCATTTTTAAAATAGAAGAACAAGGGCTCAATGAAACAAAGTAAAAATTAAAGGGCTCAAAAAAATAAAACTGAGAAGTTTTAGGGCTTAAAAATGCATTTTGCAATATTTAAATGGTAAATCTGTGTTTGAAGAAAAATTTACCAGAATTGTAGGTCCTTTGTTCCATTTTGTTTTTGAGGTGTGACATAATAAGCTGTTAGAGTTGACTTAGGAAGCATAGCCAGCATCTCGTGGCTCCTGCTGAACCTGAACAATTTCAATACAACCAGCTTGTCTTGGCACTATGCTCACGTTACTCATTAATGACAAACAGATACTCTGCTTTTAAAATCATCTGTTAAAACTTGTGTATGTGCTAACATGGTCATGTATTGGAAGTGTTAATATATGTTTCAGTTATAAGACCTTTTTTTGTATGTATTAGGTTGTCCTATGGAACATGGACACCCTGTTAACAGAGACGACCCCTGAAGACCACAAACTAGTTATCACAGATGTTCGTTTTAGGCCAAATTCATCCCAGTTGGCCACAGCATCCGTGGATAAAACTGTGCGATTGTGGGATGCAACCAACGTAAGTACCTTTTCTACTCTTGATACTACCAGTTTTTTTCTTCTTGAAGTCTTTCATAAGGTGTGACCTGCCATTGGTAATATTGATTGTAACAGCATTTGGATCCTCTGGTCTTGCTTACTGCATTTAGAGCATTCTGCTAATTATGCATGATTCTTGGCATTAATTCAATGCATTCTCGTTCCTAATATAATTGCTTATACTTATATGTCCTTGTCGCAGCCAAGCTATTGCCTGCAGGCATATACCGGGCACACACCTGTCATGTCCCTAGACTTTCACCCCAAGAAAACTGATATTTTCTGTTTTAGTGATAATGACAATGAAATCCGCTATTTTAATATCAATCCATTCTCATGCACTCGTGTTTCCAAGGTTTGTTACTTAATTCTTTTCACCTTTCCTGTTAAGTGTCTTTTCATTTATAAGCTGTGATTAAATAATTTTTTGGTTTCAATCTTCTGCTCAGGGAGGCACTGCACAAGTTAGATTTCAACCAAGAATTGGACATTTACTGGCAGCGGCATCAGATAAAGTAGTGTCTATCTTTGACGTCGAAACTGATAGGCAAACACACTCCTTCCAGGTATTGCATTTGAATTAACTGGCTGTTATTGTTGGTAATCCTTGCTGAGCACAAAGAATTCTATGGTTACCAAAATAAGATATGTATGAACAGTTGCTTTCAGAATTTTTTTTTTTAATCTTTTGACCTATTATTCTTTGACCTCTTTTTTTGTAGGGGCATTCTGAAATGGTGAACTACATCTGCTGGGATGCAAATGGAGATATTCTGGCATCTGTTAGTCAGAACTTGGTGAAAATTTGGTCTTTGGCCTCAGGGGAGTGCATTCAGGAGCTCAGTTCCAATGGGAACCAGTTTCATTCCTGTGTTTTCCATCCAAGTTACTCAACTCTCTTGGTGATTGGAGGAATCTCGGTAGGTCCTTGCTATTATGACTGTGAACGCGAGCTCTTGTGATTATAATGGCTGGCTGGTGATTATTATAGTAGATGGCATGACTACCTGCATTTAGTCTTGCATAGTTACATGGTGTCGCTGTGAAATACTGAATATAGCATATGTTGTCCAATAAGTATTGATATTGATACTTCTCAGCAACAAGACTAATAATGGGCTTTATGAACATGTTGAAATTATCGTTTTAGCATGTCCTAGAGGGAATTGAACGTGAAATTGGTTTCAAATCAAGTCTCAGCTTCGCTTATTATATCTTGCTTTGATCTTATTTTGTTAGTCTGCATCATCTTCACTTTAGGAAGAATTGATTCACGATTCAGGTTGTTTCCAATGAGCAAAGCAATTCTGCATTAGCATCAGAGATAACATTCATATGCAGCATTGAAGTCTGATTACCCTGTGGTGACTTTTTGTACTAGATGATATTAACTTCTCATTTTTTCTTTTGATTGAAAAAACAATACGACTGCAGTCATTGGAGCTGTGGAATATGGCTGAGAATAAGAGTATGACTATTCCAGCCCATGAGAACATAATCTCAGCCTTGGCACAATCTCCTGTCACTGGAATGGTAGCTTCCGCAAGTCATGACAACTCAGTTAAGCTATGGAAGTAACTTCAGATTTGAGTGTTGAATTTTGCAGAAAGGTGCGAAGCTATGGAGTCATTGGGTGAGACCAATTTTTCTCTTTGAAGTATTTATCCTCTACACAAATGTATCAATTGAATGTGTAACCTGTAGTGCAATTTTTGTTTTAAAAATGTGATTCCATTTTATGATGATGAAGAAGCATAAGGAGCAGTTTGTTTGGCGGCAGATTGAGATTGATAGATTCCTAGTTGTTGGTACCATATGTTTGTACATAAACCTAATTCTGATCTTTGTACTGTTTCAGCCTGGCTTGGTTTGTATATCTTCCAAAAGGATGTTATCAAGTGAGATTGTGTTTTCATTTTCTCCCATTATATAGCTATTGGAACAAGTATGTGCCAAGAAAAACTAGCTAGGAATTTGATTGTAGAAAGCGATAGTACCGAAACTATTAATTTGGTTAAGAGTGAAAAATCAATCTTTAAAATCGGATTAATTGCTAATGGTATTTATTGCCTTGCCAGGGAGGCTGATGTGATTAATTTTCAGACTGAAAAAATAGAGGTTCTCATTGTTAACTGTACTGATAATTAGTTTTTCTTTTTAATGGATTTGTCCAAGTAATAAATAGGTGACGGTGGCAGTGTGTATTATGAATAACTCTAGATTCTAAATTTTTATTAAATAAAAAAGAGATTTACCAGGCAAAAGAACTATAGCTGTAAGATATAGAAAGGAAATAAATGTTTTTTCTTTTTCATTTTTTCATTTATGAATTTTTAATGAATTCACCTCGTTTATCGATTCCATTTGATCTAATATTTTTATCAAACATAAGTTCTACTGTGACAATATTAATGGTTTTTTGTTAGTTAGTTTTGGTGATAATGAAAAGGTTTTTGTTCTTTCTTTTCTTAAGAAAGGCAACTGGTAATATTAAACAGAAGATAATTGTCCTACATCTTGCAAAACAGAAACAGAAATGGAAGGAGGAACGTCCTCCACCCAAACAAATTCACTACTACTGTCTAGCACATAATGAGCTAAGTTATGGGCCATCGAGTTAGCTTCTCTTCCGATGAATTTATACTGAAGAACTCTAATACTATTAGCTAACTCCTGGATATCATAAACTAAGAGATTGTCAAGAATATTGGAATTGTAATTCCATTAATAATGTCCATTTTACACTTACTGTCAGTTTCTATTTTCAATCCTTAAATACCAGTTTCCAGTATTACCTCTATTGCCCACCTAATGGCCTTGCCCTCTGCCACTGTGTTGGCTCTCAAGCTGATTCTCTTTTGCCTCTGTTAATAGCACCTGCCCATTATCATCTCGAACAATAAATTCCAGACCAGCAGTACCATCCTCATACGATGCTGCATCGGTATTTAGTTTTAGAGACCCTCTATCAGGTACACTTCAAGAATGAGTTTCCATCGATTGTGGGGAATAAAAAGGTATTAAGAGTGGCTTTAATAAATTATTTTTTTATTGATAATGGTACTTTAAAGAAATTAATATTTATTATTCTTTTAATCTAATGAACTTAATTTAACAATAAAAAAAAATCTAATTTGACCCTTTAATTTATTGTCTTGGATTCAGTTTACCTTTTCTATTGCAGTCTTGTTATAGTTTTTTTTTTTGCTCTTTCCAAAAAAAACAAAATACAGAAGTGAGTCGAAAGTACCAAAATTTTGGTTAAAGTGGCAGCAAAGTTGAAAAATAAGTCAAATTGAGCTTATTCACAAAGTTTAGGGGCTAAATTGACTCCTCCTTCTTTCAATGAATGTATCTTCATCCAGGATATTATCTATCAGTGCTTGCTTGTTTGACACAAGTTATGTCGCATTCACGTGTTAAAAATCAATAGATATCAATCTTTTCTTTCTATAAGAAAAAGAAAAAGAAGAAAAAGGAGATGAGCGGTGCAGATGTCGTACGTGATTTAATGGGGAATAATAATATTAAAAAAGAAAATTCTCTGCTTTTTCACATCCAAATATCTAGAAGGAGAAGGCAGCGTGGCAAACTGCAGTAAGACTGTAAAGCAGCTGCCCTCTCTCTTATTTCTGATGGGCAAAGGTGAAACCACCGATACCGCTGCCATGGTTGAATCGGAGAAAATTCCCGATTCTTTTCTCTGCTGCATTTGTCTGTAAGTTGTCTTTTATTCATATGATTAGACTCATAAATACTTTTGTTCGCGATGTTTCCTTATCATAGGACTGTGTGACGATTTCATGGAGTGAAGGAAAAAAATAAATTAGATAAGCCACTTTTCTCATTAGGCAGTTGCTGCTATTACCATTATGATCAAATGACTGTATGTCGATGACTTGTTCTTGTTAGTCATCTGTTATTTGTTCCTGTATTTATGAATTATGTTCTTCGCTTTGTTTCAGGGACCTTCTATTCAAACCCATAGTTCTCGGTAAGGCATTGGGAACGCCAGTTACTTTGAAAAGTATCAAATACAGACCTAAATAATTTGTCTTTTTCTTCTTCTTCTTCTTCTTCTTCTTTATGCTTTTCGGTTGCAGCTTGTGGTCATGTTTCCTGTTTCTGGTGTGTCCATAAATCCATGAGTGGTCGACGAGAGTCCTGTTGTCCAATTTGCAGGCATCCGTACAATCACTTTCCAACAGTCTCTCAGATGCTCCATGCCTTGCTCTTCAACATCTATCCTATTGCCTATAAGAGGAGAGAAGAACTAATTCTAGGTTAGCTTTATATTCTTTTGCAAGTGCCTTCCCTTTGTAATTCCCAGTGTTTTTCGGTTTACGATTCGGTAAAACTATACTATATTGGATCGCGAATGATGCTATGATTCATGACCGTAATTGCAATAGCTATTAGACAGAATTTGTAAGGTCTGTTAATGGTTCTGCCCAATTATTACATTCACGTTTTGATCGAATCTCTCATCTTTAAACTGTAGAAAGTGGCAAGGTTAATTTGTTATTTTTCTACCTTTCCTGTAAAACTTAAGGATGCCATACTGTTATCTTTCATATTCCAGCGGAAGAAAAACAGATGGGTTATTTTTCACCTCAGTTCGATTACACTGCATGTCAGTCGCCTGAAAATCAAGAATATGATCATCTAAAGGATCATGAACACCTCTCAACCACTAGTTTGGAGTCCGACTCATGCTCAGAGACTTGCTCCACAAGGGAAGGAGAGCCTAAGGGCAAAAGTAAGCGATTATCGATCACTGATGTACTCTGCGCTGCATGCAAGCAACTTGTTTTTCGTCCAGTCTTCCTTAACTGTGGCCAGGGTAACCTTTTGCTTGAATTAACGCAATGATGTGCTGGCAGGTGTTTTCTTATGTCGTCTCAAATTCAGATTGATCTTTATTCATTAGGTTGTTTTGCTGTTTTCATCATATTTCAGGGTATTGTGAGAGTTGTATCTCATGTTCAGTTGATGAGAATGGGATGCTTAGATGTCAAGTTTGTCATTCTTTGCACCCAACTGGTTTTCCAAAAGTATGTCTGGAGCTTGACCATTTTCTGGAGGACCAATTCCCCAGAGACTATGCCATGAGAAGAGATGCTGTTGAGCTGAAACAAGCGAACATAAAGATTGAGAACCCTATTAGCTGTACATCTGCACTTTCTCTAATAATAACTTCTCAATTCATTTTACTGCTTCAGTTGTGTTCATTGTGTCATCTCTTAGTTAAATAAGATATCCTGCTGCTTAATTACCCTGGCTGTTAAAGGAACTGTGATATGCTTAGCCTAATGTATAAATATTAGGCCACCAGTGGCACAATATATGTCAGAAGTTCATAAAAATGCATGCTCTCAAATGGCTCACATGCCTATAATATAAAGTCATTTGGTTATACTCCATAAGGCAACTATCATGCTATGTTATTCTGGATTTATATCTAATCATAAAAATAAATCATCTTCTATAGCAATCCTTTACTGCAATATCATTCTGCATCAATCATTTTCTTAATATTTGGGACACTATAAGTTACCATATAATTTGCTTCAGGTTCTGCAAGAGCTGGTAAAAAAGGTTTTTCTTTTTCTTCAATGCCGAAGGAAGAGCTTTCTCACTTAAAGCTTCATTTTGGTGTTGGTTGTGATTTTTGCGGGGTAATTTCTAGTCCTTCATTACATGAAATTTACATAGATGCCCTTATTTTAGTCATATAGCATATTTCAGCATCAAGTGCACCTTAGAACTTGGTTTTATGTATTTTTTCATCTGATATTTTTAGCTATCAATGACTAGAATGTTGGACTTACATTAACGCCTATCTCTATTGTTGTGTGTCTGGAATGAGCTGAATTTAAGCATTACTATTACACATTGAGAAGGTATATATTTATTTTATCAGTTACTAATTAGAATGTCAGAAAACCATACAAAGACTGCAGTATCTTGACAATACATGATATAAGTTAAAGAACTTTCTCTAGTCTCTAGTACTAGCAAATGCAAATACATTCATATCACTTGCTATAAATTAGACAAATGAATCTCCCTATTTTAGGATATTGTGGGGGAATAGGTTGACCATTTCATAGATCATTGCAACTTTCAAATGTATTGACGCTTCATATTGATGTTGTTTTATTAGCCATACATTATCCATAGCACTATAAATAATAATGGGCTTGTATGAACAGATTTATCCTATAATTGGGGATAGGTACCGATGCAAAGATTGTGTTGAGAAAATTGGTTTTGACCTTTGTGGCGACTGCTATAACACTCGCTCTAAGCGTCCTGGCAGATTCAATCAGCAGCATACCCCAGAACACAAGTTTGAGCATGTTGATTCTATCAACGGACGTAGAGTAATTAGGAGGTTGATGAACGATCAGTTTGGGAATACTTCCCCTGTTCTTGCCAATCCTGGTGATCTATCGGATGTTCCAGAAAATGAATTCCCCAGCTCACTTATATCTGTTGGTGCTGATGAAGGAACCAGAAACACTGCGATGGCTACTGTTATCCACACCGGAAGCGCAGATGATCAAAATGAGTCCCAATCCACCGGTTAATCTCTTTCTGCCTTTTTTTGTTTATGGTTGCTGTGTTTGGCTGTAGTGGTGGTTTCCTGGGATTTTACCAAAAGAAAAAAACTGAACGCTTTGCTGCATTTGATCTATTGCTGTCTGGTATGTTCATTGCATAGTGTCCATGTGAAGTTTTGTATGTATAATCTTGGCATTTGCAGTGGCATGCATTACTTGTACAATACATACTTTTTGTACAGGGTTCCTTTGCAGGGCCAACGTTCCTTTCTTTTTGTTCTTGAGATAATAAAAGCAGCTTTATTTAAACAAGATCGAACTCTTCCATAAAAAACCTGTTAACTATCAAAATTAAGGGACCAACGAGCTACCTTGTTACCTGGGGATTGACACAGGAGAAGCTAACAGGTCTAAATGCTTTTGACTTTTTCTAGGACATTAGCATGTATTAAAGAACGTAGAGAAGATCCTACCTACCAGTCCACGTTGGAGAGCCTGAAAAACCAGCAAGGAATCAGTTTTCAGTTATTACATCATTTAAACCAGCGTCTCAGGCTAAAGTTAGGCCGTATAGCACAGCCCTAGCTTCTGAGAACTTTGCAGCTGAAAGCAATAACTTGCACATGTTAATTTCGAATGACCACCCGCGAGACAACAGTACCTGTTTGCACGGAAACAGCAGCATCTGAATTTATTTTATACACATCACCTGCTGGGGTGTGCCAAGGAGTTCCTCTATCAGCATCAACAGTTTTTGACAGGAACCTGGATTGATCTGAATTCATTCAAGTAACTAGCAGCTAGATGTGGTAATTAAGCAGACATTAAAATTTATTCCTTCATTAACAAGGTTAATGGGCGCAAAGCATATGTACTGACAAATCATTATGAAAAGAAAAAAAAAATAAAAAATCCATATTCACAAATTACACAAGAAAAGGTATTTGTACCAGCATACATGGTGTTAGTGTAGTGGCAGTTTGGCTACACTTGAAGATGTTTTATAGCCGAAGATTACGAGATTGAATCTTTAGAATTTCACTAATTGAAATGATTTGCATTGTTTACAGACCTCGAATAGAAGTAGTCCCATACACCCTCAGTATAGAGCAAAAGAAATAAAAAAAATGGTATTTCTATTTTGAAAGACAGAACTAGATTGAATCTTATTTGTATTAATCTCATTTGAATTGTTGATAAAAAAAAATTTATTTTTAACATACAATGTTATCATGATCTTCTTATTGATAGTGAATTTTTTAATTTGGATCTAAATTATTTTACTAGATTAAAACATGATTGTTTAGTTTAATATTTATTTTTTATATAATTTAACTACATATATAATAAAAATAATAATAGAATGGTATTATTTAATTATAAATATTTATTTTATATTAATAATTAAAATTCAATTATATAGTAATATAATAATATTATAGTAAATATAAATAGTTTTAAAATATTTAAGTTTCCTTAATTTATTAAATTTATTATTTTATTTAGACACTAAAATTAATTTGTGCTAAAAATAAAATTTTATTTTAATTTGATAATAAAATTAATTTTAGATGAATTTGATACTTGATAATAAATTTAAAACTTAAATTATAACTTTAAATTACTAGTTTAGTCTTTAAACTAACATAAAAAGAATAGTAAATAATTTTATTAAAATTATAAAAAATTTAACAATAAAAAAAATATAAAAATTGAATTATATATTAAACCAAATATTAAAAGATAAATGTCTCTTACTTTTTCATGGGTACAAAATTGTCAATGATTATGAAATTGTCGTATTTGAAAAATAGGATTATCATTCAAGAATAAAATGATTAATTTAAAACGTAATTCTTACCCCTCCCGCCAAAAGAAAAAAGAAAAAGGATGTGAAAGGCACGCGCCACTCTTTCTTGGAGCAAGTACGGGTAAACGTGCAGGTGACGAGTGTTAAAAAAGAAGAAGAAATAAAACAGAAAAAGCGCAGCACTAATGTAATCATGGTTAACTGTGTCATTTGGCGGGTGAGTTAATGATTCTCACCTGATAATTAAAAAACGCGGGAGGACGTGAAAAAACTATTGTATTTTGTTAAATGATGAAAATATTATATAGAATAAAATAAGAATTAAAGAGTTCGGTCGTGGAGATTCGAGCAGATTCGTGATTGGCTGAGTGATACTACTTCACACGTTGCCATTCTGTACGGCTATTTTTTAATTTAAATAAAAAAATTTAAAAATCAAATTATATTTTTATTAATTTAATTTTTTAATTTATAAAAAATAATTTATATATTATATTAAAATCAAAAGTTAAATACTATAAAATTAAATTTAGTTAACAATTGTTTAATAGAAATTCTGACTGAATATAAAATTATAAAATAAAATAATAAAAGTATAATTTTATTAGATATTAAAAAATAAGTATTATAAATAGTATTTTCTTATTAAATTTTATAAAATCCTTTCTCTGCTCAAAACTCTAATTAATTAATAATGAAATATAACATAAAAGGTGAATTTTGTCAACCACATTTTAATAAATAAAAAATATCTCAAAATTTTTATTTTACATACATAATTAAAATTTATTAATTTAATTGCACATAGAATAAGAAAAGATATCTAATATTTTTAATTAAAAACTTATAAATTACTAAGTTCTTATCATTTCTTACTTTCAATTTCTTTATTTATTATTATTTTTTCAAGGAATATATAATATAACCATTCTTATTTTTCAATATAAAACCTAGATAATTACGTAAATAAAATTAAATAAATATAAAATATACTTATTATTAGCTTGAATTTTGTTGGCAAAGAAAGAATCAAGTGAAGAAGTTCATAATTTTAATTGTATTGTTAGAATTTTTCTAAAATCTTTAAGTTAATGATTTTTAATTTTCTCTAGATTTCACTAATAATTTTGTGGTAATTTGAAGAGGGGAAAGATTAGGGTAGGGTGGGATAGGCTTAGGGATATAGGAAGACGAGAGAGAGAGAGAGAGCCACCACCACGAGGAGATTCCTTTATAAGAGTTTGGGGGTTTCGGGTCGGGTTATCGTAAAAAAAGGAGATAAGAATCCAATGCAAATGCTCACAACTCTGTAATGTGTGAAGGACTTACACCGTGTCAGCAATCATTGACAATTTGACGTTTCTTTGTGACTTGGGTTCTGATCCCTCCGCCCTATCGTTTACCCCTTTTTTTCATTCTATTAATAATATATTACATCATGAATAAAAAATTTAAAAATAATTACTAAGTTTTGATATCTTTTTATCCTACGCTATTTATTTTTTTATATTTAAGAATTCTTTATATTAAAAAGCCTATTCTATCAATAATAATTAATTTAATTAATTGTGTACTTATATGTTGTGTTGCACTAATTCTGAAATGTTGATATTATCCGATTAGTATTTTAGTATAACTTTAATAATGACTGATGAATAAATGGAGGTAATTAGAGCATTTACCCTTACAATCAATCATTTTAAATTGGAAAAATGTGCATTTTCACCCTTAATGATCAGCGGATTAGCACTTCTACTAATTCAAATGCAATTAAACTCTCAACTTTTGAAAAATCATTAATTCGAGCCCCTCATTAAATGGAAATATAAACTCTCGTTAATTTAGGGTGATGTGTCAATTTGCTTTGACTTCTAAAAGATGTAGGACCGACACTGGGCCACGTCACCCATCCTTTCTCATTAATACATGCCACTGCCTCAACACCTTCTCATATACGATGAGAATCAACCACTCTAGCTCCCTCAAGTGATTCTAATGCGAGCCCATCCACATCTTCTGAATAGATGCCGACCAATCATGAATGAAATTGCAAGGCAAGTCAAATCATGGAGTTATAAAGACGTCGACTATTCTCAATCAAGTATGGGAGAAGGTGTTGGCATCACTGTTTAGAGCTATTTAGTGAAGATATTCTCTCCTTCATTCCAGCTCCTAGAAGAAGGTGTATCCGATGACGGCAAGGAGGTTCAGCTGTTGGCATCACTATTTAACTATTTACTTCATCAATTTGATTATTTTATCGGGAATAATATAAAAATAAGAGGTTAAGAGAAGTGATAAAGTTATGTGAAAGTTGTTTTTGATGTTAATCAGTTGAATGCTTCTAGTGTTTCGAGTTGAATGATAATTACACCACCGCCTTCATCGTTAACACCGCCTTCAAGGACCACAACAACAATTTGTTATTCCCAGAGTTAACTTCTCATTATAATTCTTTTATTCAATCTTATTCAATACCCAATTCAAAAGCCAAAGACTGTAATAAATTAAAATCTAAATAAAAAGCTTAATACAAAGTGGGTTATTTCGAATCATAAGCCAAAGACAATTGGGTTCATCAATATAATTTGATCTTTGCATCTCTCTTTATTAAAAGAAAAGGCATTGGTTCAAGCAACAAGTTTATCAACTTTGTGCAAAAATAGGAACTTTTTTAATGTACTGTGGTGTTAGTGGTAATGAATTATAATTGAAGATTACAGTGACAGGTTGATCGTAAAACAGTTGCGAAGAAAATGATTTTGTCATCAATGATGGTAATATGGTCCTAATGGTTTTCAATAAAGACAAAGGTGATGATGGATCTTGGGTTCGATGGTTGCCATTACTGAAAGAAGTTGGGATGAAAGCGGCAGTGAAAGTGATGGTGAGTGCAGTAATAGTGGCGTTGAAGGAAAGAAGAAAGATAAATGCCACATCATATACTCAAATTAATGAATGTTTATATTTCTGTTAATAAGATGCCTGAATTAATTGTTTTCCAGAAGTTAAGAGCTTAATTGCACTTAAAATTAGTTGAAGTGCTAATTCGCTTCTACCACCAAATATTGGGTCAAAATTACACCTTTTCCCTTTTAGATTCTACTAGTTTTTTTACTCACGGTATATTGCACGTAAATAATAATAATTAACCTCATTTACAATAAAAAATAAAATAATACTAAATTTAGAATAATAGATAATATTAAAAGTTATATAATCTCTATGTCATAACTAGTTAATCTAAATTCTATTTTTAAAAACTAATTAATTAATCCATTTATATTTATAAATACATTAGTTGAATTAATTTTTAAATAATTAAACTCAATATTTTTATAATTAAAATTAATCTTAAATTAATATTAATAGATTATCATTAATATTATTAATACGTAAAACTAAAATTTTATTTCTCCAAGTATTTAATCAATGTTTATTTAAAAATATAATTCTTTCAATTTAAATAGCTATAGTCTCCTAAATTAATATTTATCAAATAATATATTGTGTATTTTCCAGTTATTTATATTACATGCGATAATATTTACTATAGATAACCCTATCACATCTTCTTACAATGTATAAGTAGAAATAGTTCATATAGTGCTATTTCACAATAAAAATATATAAATTTCATTTATAGCTATATATATATATATATATATATATATATATATATATATATATATATATATATTTCATTTTAAATTTAAATAAATATTTAAATATTAAATAAAAAATAAATATTAATATTATTAAATAAAAAAATATTGAAATTCCAGTTGATATCAATTTTTAATGCACAAATTAAAAAAATTATGAATGAAATTAATAAATTATTCATTATTTTAGATGATGATAAATTTTAATTTATTTCTAATTATTATCTTTTCTATTATTTCTAAATCAAATAAATAATTTAATAATTTTAATTTTTCATTCACAGATTTTGCATGTCTTATATTATAATTATATAAATTTAAAATTTTACTAAATTACCCCCGATAAAAATTAAAGCAATTAAAATTTAAATTCGCGGGTATTACATTCTCCCCCTCTTAAGAAAATTCATCTTTGAATTTTGAAGGAAGCAACGCTTACCTCAAGATTGAAATAAATGAGGGTAGAGGTCCCTCATCTCCTGATCGGTTTTTCAGGTACACTCCTCTGACGAATGGTTCTACCACAACACCTTAACCATTAGTATAATCTTAGCACGCAGTTGGCGAACTTGAGTATCCACAATTATAACTAGCTACTCCTCGTAAGTCAAGTCTTCACCCCTCAAAATCCATGCTAAGGTTCACAACTTAACCTTATTCAACATATAAAAAATGAAACACAAGTAGCTAAAGAAATCATACACCTTCAATATAGCCCTTTTAAGATTGTTCATGGTCTTATTCCTTTGAGTTTATTAGATTAATCTCCTTTGCCTTTACATATGAGAGTTGATTTAGATAGTTAAAAGAAGGTTGATTTTGTTAGGGCATTACATGAAAAGATGCGCTTGAACATTGAAAAAAGGAATGATAAATTTAAATTGTCCTGCTCAAGTCTAAATTGAGTCCTAGAGACCGGCAGGAGGCTGTTTCAGCGGCGGCAGCTGGGGAGGAAACTTCATCCTCGCAAACAGCTCCTCCTCGACAGTTAAAGGCTGCGCAAACGACGGTGACAGGCTGGTGACGATGAGGAAGCCCATGGCAAGCGAGGAGCGAAAGTATAATGATTTAAATAACTATTCTTTAAAAAAAATTAAATGATATAAAAATAAACAGTTTTAATAAAATAATATCAAAATATTAACAAATTAAATTGAGAAGAGTTTTAAAATCATATATATATATATATATATATATATATATATATATATATATATATATATATATATATATAAATTTCTGAAATCTAATTTTCTTTTTGACATGCGTGCTTAATTTCAGGAGATTTAATTATTTATCTCAATTTTCTATTTAATATAATCTAAAGTAATTTTAGGATTTTAACTATTTTAAGTAAAGTTAATGATTGAATTAACATTTTAAAATATTGATTCAATTTTTTATTTTTAAAAAAATAAATATTATAAATTTTTTATATGAATTATTAGCATTATTTAAGTATCTTTACAAACTATGATTGATTATATAACTATTTTAATGGTCAATGTCTATATATTTGTCTAACTCAAAAGAATTTAAAATTTTGATGCTAGTGAAATTATAATTTCATTGATATTTTATCATATAAAATTAATAATGAACTTTTTTTTTTCAAAAAATTAGTTTTTCATTTAATAAATGTCAATGGTTCAATTTTTAGTGAATTAAAAAGTCTATCTAGTTTGTAAGAAAATCTAAATTTATTACATAATTACTTTACTGATAGTTTTCATTTATAATTTTTTATAAAATGATTTATATTTTATATTTATATTTGTAATTGTTTTAGATAATTAAATTTTACATTTATAAATTAAATTATAGCTGAGACTTATTATTTAATTTTACTAAAATAGCTAGACTTTTAGCTAATTAATTTCTATTTAAATACTTCTAATCTATTAAATTAAATAAGCACTCTTATTCTATCTAACAATAGTTGGACTTGTTAGTTTCACATAATAAATAATAAAACAATCATAAAATCTAGAGTGAATTAATATAAAGATATTTATATAATTTTATTTGATAAAATTTAGATCCATTTTGATAACCAATTGAACATTTCTAATACATATTATACTATAAACCAAATAATTTAATGTTTATAATTTTTTTTTCTTTTTTAGAATAAAAATCTCAGACTTTTCCTTTGTATAAGATTTTAAAATCAAGTTATTTTTACTATTAGTTAATGCCTGACATATTATTTTTGTTTTTCTTCATTTCTTTCCCTTTTACACACACACATATTCAATTTATTAAATTTGATATAAATAGAATTCTAGTTGTTTTTTATTTAGTATCCTATCTCTAAATAATAGTAATATAATAGGACACTAAATTAAATTATATTACTATTATTTATTTTATATTACTATTATTTATTGTACTACTACTATTTATTGTTATTCTATTAAATTTATAAATATATTAATTTATAATATTTAAAATTCATTTAATATCTATGTTTAATTTTTGACATATAAATTTTTTTATTTTGATATGTGTATTAAGATTTGACACATGAAATTCAAATTTATGTATAATTTTTATAATTTTTTATATTAATTTATTAATTCATAAGTTATAATTCTAATTAAATATTGACTCTAATTTTTAAAAATAACAATATCATATTTACTAGATAATGATACTAATTCCATTCTAAGTAATGACATATTAATTATATTTTAATATTATATTTAATAATAAATTAATTTTTAATTATATGATAAATATTAATCTTAAAAATAGTAATATCAAATTATATTGATATGTTAATTTATATAATATTATAATTAATTAATTAATGAAAGTAATTTTTATATTATTACACTAATAAAATTTTTAAAAAATTAAAAATATTTAAAAATAATTAATTTAAAAATAATTAATTTATTATTATTTTTAAAAATTTTATAAATTAATATTAAATAGTAAAAAATTTATTAAATTGTAACTTAATTTTATAACTAAAATAATAATAACTACCATATAAAGCACATGTAGACGATTAGTTATATTAAATTAGTAAAAAATCAAATCAGTTAATTTTGACAATATTAATTGAAAAGTTCTTTCAATAAATTTATATTAAATTTCCGATGTTTTTGAGTTTTTATTAAATTTATAATATTTTATGTTTTTATTTTCCTATATTAAGATATTAAAAATATATATTTTAAATTTATTTTTAACTTTTTAATAAAAACAATTATATCTTGAATTTTAAAAAATCTATAAAATTATATATTTTTATAAAATAAAAATAATATATATATATTGATTTTAGTATTCTATAAAAAAATTTGAAAAAAGAACTACAACAATTTCAAAGAATATAATATATAATATTGATTATCTCTTTATTATGTTCAACATAACAAATTCAAAATACAGCTGCTACGTACAATTTGCCCGGGAGTATGATTGGGGGTAATAAAAAAAGGAAAACCAAAATGGCGGGTCACAGGGATTTTTTTGGCGGGAAAAATTAAAATATAGAAGTCGACAATCGAGACTCCTGAAATTAACTGTTTTGAATTAAATAATCAGTTTATGCAACGACGTTGACACTTGTCCTTTAAACATAAAAAAATGCCTGAAATTGGTGAAAAGAAAACACTATTAAGCATCAAAGGGCACATTCAGTCTTCCAAGGAACTAAATGTTTTATAGATCTTGTTTGTATTTTTTCTTAGAAGAAAGGAAATTCATTTTTAAATTTTTATACTAATATAGCATAAAAATTAATTTCACAAACTAAAAAATATTAAAAATAATTTTCATAATTGAAAAACATTTTTAATATAACATCAAGCAATACTAAAATCATATTGGTTGGATGTTTAGTTGATGAATTGATTTTGAGAATTTAAAAGCTCGTGCATAATATTATCAAAACTGATAAAAAATTATAATTATATAAAAAACACAGTAAAAATCAAATATCTTTTTTATAAATAAATTAAATAAAAACACACCCGTTAAATTGATCTAATGTATTTTTTTTTTAATTTATGAGAGAATTAACAGGCTATGAACTATATAATTCTTTACAATTGTTATTAAAGTAAACTTACTTGGTGTCTAAAAGTAAATGTTATTGTCACTGAATTAAAACTCAAATGCGATCTAACATTTTAATTTAAAACAAAATTAAAAGCAAGAGTTGCTCTTGGAATGACTAACATCGAAATGGGGAGTACATTGGTCTACAACTAAAGATTATAGGAAAATTAATTATAATCAACCATTTAAAATAAATAAAAGGATTTTTCAACTTTATTAAAACCAATCACCCAAGAGGTAATACAATAGTGAAAGTAAAGTTAAATTCCCTTTTATATCATGTCTAGCCTAATTATTATTGAACTTGAATTTATGAAGCTCAACTCATAGAGGTATGAGGTTCGGACATCTTAAAATCACATGAATTAATTTAGTCAAATACTATATTTAGTTTGATGAAATTATATAAAACTAACTTTACTTGAACTTAATTATTATTTTTAAAAAAAATTAATGATAAAAGTTGAGTTTAAAACTCAAAATCACAAAAAAAGAAGACTTCAAGGGCCAAAGAGTAGTCTGTTAGGCTAAGATGCGTTGCGGAGCAACCCAGTGGAGATAAGGAGCAATGTCACCACTGCTACGCTTGCATTGGCTCGTGTGACCTGGCGAAGAGAAGAAGGAAGCCATCCCCCTATCGCTCTCACACAGGCCCGTGCAAGGTTACAGAAGCAAGCCACACTGTCGAATAAAAAGACCGTATAATAAAAATAATAAAAAAATCTAGCCCAACGTTTAACAAGGGCATTAAAGCTAGTTAAACGAAAAAGAATTAAAGTAAAAAGCAAAGAAAGGGAAGATTAACCATTAGGGAGGATGCCGATGGACAAACTCATCAAGAGCCGCCCGTTCTAAAACCCTAATATGGGAAGGCAAAGAGTTAGAGAGAAAGAGTTTTCTAATCCTTCTCCTCCTCAGGGTTGTTCGTTACATGTACTTGCATCCCACCTTCTTAAGTAGGGATGAAACTTCAAATCACTATTACAGAAGTGCTCACACATCTTTTATTTATTCACTTTTTGCAATAACTCAGTGCTAGCCACGGTAGCATACCGTTTTAGATTGGTCCGTATAATATGAAAAGTACGCACATTCGTCTTAATTAATGTTGAAACTAGGAAATTACACCCCCCACCTCCAACCCAAAAAAGAAAAAAAGAAAACTTTCATAATTGGAGCATATAATTAAAATATTAAATTGAAATTTGTCTGTTAATTAGGCCGATTATCAGGATTTAAATGTTGTTTGATTGCTGGGTGGGGGTGGTTGGAGCATTTTTAAGTACTAACTAAAGTATGAAAGGTTCATTAATAAGTGTGGCAGTGCAGTCTTTTTATCTTTTTGTTTGCATGAAACATCCCTTCATTCCTTCTCTTATATATATTTTTTTCTTTTCTGAAAATGACAATTCATGGTTATTGCAGAGATGAGCATAGAAACCAATTTTCTTTTCAATGAAGGAGACGTTAAGATTTCACCTCAATTACAGATTTGGGTTCTAACTTTTATGCTCAGCAAAGAAACACTAATTAAAAACACTGACACCCAATTAGTGATTTCACCATTGAATTAGACCATCCAAACCACTTTCATTTAATCAATTCTATTATTGATCAAGGTCTGTATAATACTTTGTTAAAAAGAAGAGATCAATATAATACGAATTGTTTCATTTTTGTGATTTTTGATATAGACGTCGTTGCACTTGAGCCGCTGAAGGGTTGTCAAACTTAAATGTTAGCAATGATGTGATGCAAAATAGAAAAAGAATTAGAGGTCCCACATGAGTTTGAAGAATATTTATCACATTGTATTTTATTTTAAATATAAGAAAGCTTGGGGAAGAAAACCAACAAAAAGAAAAAGAAAAAGAAAACAACAAAATATCACAAGAAAGAAAGAAAGAAAGAAATGTTTCCCTATTCCCAACCCTAATAACTTTTCTCTTTCATCTCATTATCCTCCACTTTCAGATACAAAATTGGTCCCTCCTCTTTCCCTCCTTGCAGTCCTTCCTTCTCCTTCTTCTCCTTCTCTTTTATGTCCCTTTTTTATCTAACAAACCTTAAATGACCCAAACCAAAACATATTGTCATACTCAATAGCATAAGAATCAAGAATCAAGAATCAAGAATCAAGAAAATCAAGAATCAAGAAAATGGGTAAGTACATGAAGAAGTCAAAAATCACAAGTGATGTCACGGTAGTCATGGAATCTACCACCTTAGGTGTCCGGACACGAGCTAAAACCCTAGCTCTTGCTGCCGCTGATTCCTCCTCCTACATCCAGCTTAGGAACCGCCACATTGAAAAGCCTCCTTTATTGCTCAATGAAAACAACAACAAACTGCTTCAACAGCAACAGCAAAAGAAACAGCTCAGAGAAACTCAAGATTCTTGTTTTAACAAGAAATTGAACTCAAGAGCGACTTCCAGGCTGACTAGAAGTTCAGTTAAAGGGAGTAGGGATTGTGAAGAGGAGGAAGAAGTAGAAGGGTGTTTTGGGAAGAAAGGGGAAATGTTGGCTTTGAAGTGTGAAGCTGACGATTTTGGTGTTGAGGTCTCTTTTGGAGAAAACTATTTAGATTCTGATTCAAGAGACAGGTATATACATTCTTCATTTTCTCATCTTTTTACAAAAAAAAAAAGAGTATTCTGCTTTTCTGGGTATTAAGTTCCAAATGTAGCTCCCTTTGCTAGGTTCATTTTGTTTTTGGCTATATAACCTTTTCAGTTTCAATTTTTTTTTTCCAGTCTGTGATTTGTTTTGGTAGCTGCATGTAGCTGTGTCCTATAACATTAATTTTCTTTTTTCTTTTGTGGGGAATTTTTGAGCTTTTTGCTGTCCTATGCTTTTTAATGTTCTATTTTTTTTTTATTTGAAGTGCTTTTCAAAGTGAAGCAAGAAAAGTAAATTTCCATGCACTGAAATGCTCATTTAGTACTTGCCTAGCTTGCTATGAAGGGTTTTAGATGTTTTACTCTTTTTTTTTTCTAAGGAAAGAAAACCATGCATGGTTGCTTAATTCTTTATTTCTTACACTTTTGCTCAAGTAATTTTAATGTGGTGTTATTCTGGGTATTGCTAGATAAAAATCCTGTCTTTTCCCTTCAGATTTTTGTATAGTTGTCAAGTGTTGTTTCTGCTGTCTAGTTCACTTTCCGTATGTTTTAGGAGAACTGGGTTGGTAGTGCAACCCCAACATGGCTCAAGAACTTATGCTGACAAATGGATGCTGTAAGAAACTAAAAAAAAGAAGTGTATTATTATTTCTTTTGGAATTAGATAAGGCATATAAAAAAAATTAAAATGAAAAAAGAAAAGAAATTTCTTTCTGGGGTTGTGATTTGTTTCAGTGCTTTCACTTTCGTATGATACATTAATATTGTTGCTACTGCCTAAAAATTGCTTTCGCAAAAGGTTAGCGATGTTTATGACTTGTGGAAGGTGCTTCTTTTAATTTATTATATTTTACAAGTTTCCATTTTCAACATGTGTGCCCACAAGCAGAGTTATTAATGTTGCTAGTTGCTTTTCTTTTGTGTTGTTGAAACTGATTTATGCATTTTTCCCCTGTCTTTCAAGGGTACCACAGAAATAGAATGAAGAATATCTTTTCTGATTTGTAATCTCTTGTGTCCTTAAACAATCTTTGGTTACTTGTAATATTAGATCATGAATCCTTTTTGTGTTGAGACCATAAGCTGTCATCAAAATATATTATTTTGAACTATAAAATATGTGAGCAATATGGTTTTAATTAGTTTATTAATACATAGTACTAGAACTTGAAAAAAAAAATTGCTATCATGAATGTGATATCCTGGGTTTGGATTTCCTCGGTAAATTTTTTTCTTCTTGCAATAGTGGTGCCAGTAACTCTTCTGCTTCATTTGTGTTAGCATGTTAGTGGATAATGATATATCATATTCATGGGCCCCAGTCACAGAGATACATTTATGTGGAATACTCTGTTTTAGGGCTATCAGTACGTGACAAAAAGTTTCAGTTTTCTTGCTTTCATTGTATGGCTCCTGATTTCCAAATTGGTTGTTGTCCTTGTAAATAGTGAGACTTACTTTCTTGGCATAATTGGGATATCAATTTATATTTTTTTAGTTTGATTTTCTTTTTTATTTTTCAGTTGGAAAAGAACTTCATTATGAATTTTTGCATAAAAATGAATTGGCATTGTTTTGATCTAATATTTTGTTAAGCAGGAGCACTAGAGAAAGCACTCCATGCAACTTGATAAAAGACTCAGATGCCACTGGGACTCCTTGTTCAACAACAGGACAGGCGAGCTCCACTGCAACTAACCGAAGAGTTAGGAATAACATACAGAGAAGTATACCGACAACACATGAAATGGAGGAATTTTTTACCTGTGCCGAACAGAGGCAACGGAGATTATTCATTGAGAAGTATGATTCTATACTTTCCTGCACAAACTTTTGATGTAGTCCGTGTGTATTTATTAAGATAGGTAGCATAAGGGTTTATTGATCCTGGAAAATAATAAATTCACCGACATTTCAGCTAGATTGCTCACTTCCAATTAACTTGGCAAGTCTTCTGATTTGTTTACTAAAATATTGCAGGTACAACTTTGATGTTGCGAATGACTTGCCTCTCCCTGGACGCTATGAATGGGTCCAAGTGATTCCTTAGGCAGTATTAAATCATTTTAGGACTTTCATCCCCCATAACTTGTTTGATTTTCATGCAGAAAGGGCTTTAAGAAGGTGGTGATATCAGTCTCTGACATGTTCCATCATCCTTCCAAGCTCCAGAGACATGCATGGAAGATGCATAAATGAAAAAACTCATTATACATTAGCCAGATACCAAATTAAAACATTGTTGGCGTAGGCGGAAAAGCGAGAGTCGTTGAAGATAATGGGGGAGAACAGATAGTGTAGGGTTTTAGATGTTTCATTATTGTAATATTCAGGAGGTATATCTAATATAATTGTTAGTTTTTTTTTTTTTTTTATTTCTTCTAATTTACTTTTGTCTATACGTAGGGATGAACCATGAATATTCTCTTTGGTAATAAATGTAACTCATTTCTCAGTTTTACATTGCTTGTCTTTTCCTTTGTTTTGTACCTTGAATTTCTGATAATGCATCTTAATTACACAAGAACACATAAACTGCATTCAGTTTAAGTTTTGATGGTGATGTTTCTAAGCTTGTAAATCTAAGATAAGATTGTTTTGTGCCCTACTTGTCTTGGCGGTATGTGAGGTATGCTGATTGGTAGTGGTGGCTGTGGACCGTGGCCGTGGCCGTGGTAATGGCGGTGGTCAATCCTGTGAAGGACAGTTGGACTGATCTGTTGAATTGGACTATTTTGGTTTTGGTGGTTAAAAAACTTTTCTACCAAATATAAGTGTCCTTGATACATAAGTATGCTGTATAGGACCGCCCTATTATTCAAGTTGGCTGTACTATTCACCCCCTTACTCCCTTTCTTCTTATTTCGTCTCATAGAAATGATAAATCTCTATCCTTGTCCTTTTATTTATTTTATATATACAATATATATACATTTATAACGATTTAGAATTAATTCACTTGATATGCTTTTTTGATATATTTTACTATAGAGTTAAAAGAATTATAAAATTAAACATGTAAAAGTAATTCAAAATTACTGATGTCTTGGCTTGAATTCAACAAAAAAAAAAAAAAAAGATGATGTGATTTTCAAATCCTTACAGCATTTTTTTTCTTTCAAATAAATTTTATTGTTTTATAATAAACTGCCACTTGAATAGGGAAGTGGCCCCTCATTATGCTTAGGACATTTAGGTTTGAAAATCACTGGTGGTGGAGGAGATGGTGGTGCTGATGTTGGTGTTGGTGGGGTTCTGGCAGTCTTGGATTGTTCTGTAGAATCTTACTTCAGAACTTCAGGTTCTTTTTGGCAGTGGAGAGTTTTTTCTTTTCTTTTTTCCTCTTGATTTTTGCTTTTTAAAGTCTTTGGCCCCCTTTTTTTTTTTAAATGTTAAATTAATATATTTTTCTTCTCCAGTCTGTGGTGATAAAAGTTGTTGAGATTGTCAAGTGGGCATTTATTGAATGTGCTCAGAGTGTTGCATTGGTGAGTTTGCCTATTCACATGGGACATTGTACGGTTTCTGCCATAGTTTTGCATCACAGGTTGCATTGCTTTGCTACATCTTTCCTTCAACTTCATTTCAAAATGTTCTGTTTCGTTTCCTCCAATAAACAAAAAATTCCTTTCGAACCCATTTCCATTTCTTCTCTTTCTTAATTTCTTTTCTTATTAATAGTAGAAAGAACATTAATTAGAACATGCAAGGGTGAGATTTAGATGAATGAACCCTAAAATTATAAGTAAGCAGATTCGGAAATGGCTTATGGGATTGGAATGAAGTTCTTTGGTTGTTCAAAAGAAGAAAAAAGATATAAATTTATTTGTGTTTCTCATACTTGTCAAACAGACAAACATCAATTTTAAGTTTGGCTTCTTCCTCTGTCTTATAGATAGGCACCTTGCTAGATTTCCGGAAACCTGATAACCTATTATTGTCTGATTTGGGTAGATAACCTTTTCTATCTTGTTCTTGGCTGTAACAATTCTTTTATCTACCTTTTTCTTGTCAAGTTATAGTAAATTCAAGATTTCAATTATTGAGTCATTCAACCGTGATCAAGATGCTATTTAGATATGCAATATAATTCTTGATTCACTTTCTTGTTAAATTCTTATCATATTCATTGTTTGGAAAAAACCCTGGCCGAATAAATATTTATATCTTTTAATTTCAGTCAATTTAATAATTTAATTTTTTATTAATATTTTTTATATGTGAATTGTTCAACATTGACGTATATTATATGCAAGTGTATAAATACTATAAAAAAAATATAATTCAGCCGTGTCAGATTAATTGAAAATTAAAAAAAAATTAAGTATTAAAAAATTAATATTTTACTAAATTAATTAAAAATTAAAATATTAAATTGATTAACTATTATAAATTTAAAAATAAAAATATATACATTTAGCAGAAAAAAAAAACGCATTAAGGAATTGCTATTATACATTTAACCTTAGAAATTTGAGTCATATGTATATAAATAATCTAATGTAAAAATATTAACATCAATCGCATTGAAATTTAGATGTTAACTTTAGTTTCAAAACAACAAAATTTAGAAGATATATAAATTGGTAAGAAAGCAATTGCCTAAGCTTTTTCTTTTTGGCTTATTCTACTTTGAGAAGACAAATAGAAACCACACTCTTTCTGAAAGTTCCAACAACCTCTGGGGAAAAAGAAAATCAACATTTAAAAAGACAAAGTTACATCTCTTTAACCATTACCACAGATAAAAAGAATTTTATTAATTATATTTTCATTTCATCCGGGAAAAACCATCTTTTTCTCAACAACGCCTTTGTCATTTGATCCAATAGCATTTCCGTTAGATAGGAACAAATTTGATAAATACTGATAACTTAAAAATAGAGCTAATAATATTAAAAATTTCATTTTCCTTTTGGTGTAATTTTGGATTTTCTTTTACCACAAGTGGTCTAACTTTACTTTTTATTTTATTCCATTTTATACAGTTTTTTAATATGCCAAAATTAAACTGATGCGATATAATAATATTATTTTTATCAATTTAAATTAATTCAAATAATAATGAAGTCAATAATAGATATTTCACCAGTTTAAATTATGATTTTTAAAGTCTATGTGGAGATTATATTAACTTAATTTTGACCAAATAGATAAATTGGCTAAAAATTATACTTAATTAATCAAATTGGACTACTTTGAAAGAAAAGAAAAGCGCCAAACTGTACCAATTAAAACCGTTTGGATGAAACATGAACTAGACTTCAAATTACAACTCAGTTACTCTAAACATCTATTTATTTATATATTCCAATTTCAAAACCAACATAACATATTTCTCAGTACATTTTGATTAACAAAAATCCAATAATCAAAAGTATAGATTTAATTAAAAAAGGACAAATACATATTCATGCATATGGATTTTAATTATTTAGTCAGTTTAACATTTAAACTTTTGATGTAACTTAATAGACAAATGAACTTTTTTTTGTAATATTTTAATATTTTTTAATATGAGTTTTTATTCAATAGCACAAAAATATTTAATTATTACTTAAAAGTAAAATTTAAATGTATGTTAAATTAAATTGAAAATTAAAGGTGTTTATATATTAAAAAAATATGTTAAATTAAATTAAAAATTAAAATATTAAACTGATTAATAAATATAAATTCATGAATATAAATATATATTTAGCCATTAAAAATTGTGTAAACATTTCAAATATTATCCAATTAACTAATCAAGATTTATGATCCTCACAAAAGGTAGCTCCCATTAGCTCACCATTCAATTAGTGACCTCCTCATGGACCAAAAGAAATTGTTCAATCATGTTAAAATAAAAAGAGAGGAAAAGTTTAACTCAAGAACACAGCTCACAGTGCTAAAATAGGGCTGCATTCTTTCATCCTTAAAAGTGTCAAATTTTGGAAAAAAATTATATCCTAAATCTGTAACTCCACATCAGATGTTTACATGGAGTGAAAAACCAATAGTAAATAAACATGGACACAATAGATTTTAAATTTTGAATACATTTCTCTCTCTATATAAGAACACGAACATGCGTTTATAATTTAATTTGACAATTTTTTTAACAGTAATACAAGATATGTCTATCTACTATTGATTTTTCACTCCAATTAGTTTTCCGACAAGTTAGTTTATCCAACAAGCTTTTGGTTCATGTGCTTCACATGGGTAACCTCTCTGCAGTATGTCCAAGAATGGATAGGCTTAAATGAAGATGGATAACAGCTGAGCTCTTACAGCATATTAATTGGTTCATCCTCAACACAAATGCAGATTCTTTTATCTATTCCCATTTTGTCATCTCAGATGATGCCAAAATGCATAAATCCAAACCAAAATATATCAAGAATTTGAGCATCAGACTCTCTGTTATATGCATAAACTCAAAGCAGTATCCCTTTCAGCCATGACATGTCTACCCCAGATATACTTTCCACAATCCCAAATCACATAAAAATGAGTTTCATGTATAGCCTAATTCGTGATTTCCCATCTCGATTAAAAGGGTGTTGATAGCCCATGAAGTATTTCATCTATGTCACTTTACAACAACTTATGAAGCATTTGAATTAAAAACAGATAAGCAACTTCTGTGGGTGAAACCCGTGTAAGCCGCATGGTTTGCAGGATTGATTCATGAGACGTTCACATCTCAAGGACTAAAAATAAAGCATGTCATTAGCAGAACGTTAGCTTCGATGTCGTATAATAACTGACTGGACTGATCATTTGCATTAGTAATTAGCTTCAGCAGGTCTTGTTTCAGTAGAAGGAATACACAGATACGAGAATGGAAATATTTCTCTTATGAGTACAATTAGACTAACACACCTATGCTTCCTTTCAAGACTAGGCAGGAAAGATCTCAAGGATTTGAAGGTTCTGAACTTGCTGCTTGCTTTGTTTCTGCCATTTCAACTTCAAATTCACTGGTATTTGAAGATTCTTCATTCCCCATTGCCATTCTCTTGAGTTTTGCTAATCGTATAGCCTGTAGCTCATATCTAAAATTTAATGTAACAAGTTAAAACTTTTGTGTGGATGTGCAAAACTATATGCAGATATATTTGTGCAAGTGAGAAAGAGAAGATGGAGTAGGCAAAAAACAATCTTATGCAACCAAAAGAGCAGGCAACCAGCACCATGACTCTTATTGGTATTCAGGAGGTTAGGCTCACAATATTCATGAGATAATGCAATTGCTTCTTGTGTTAACTCGTTATTGCAATTACAGTAATGAGACTTGTTAAAAAAGGGGAAAAGGTGACCACATTTATAATTGAAATGGAGCTAATTTGCATAAATATAAAACAAACATCCAAGGATCTAACAATTTCAACAAGAACAAGGCAACAAAATAGTTCAGAGTTTGCAAAGTTAAATAAAAACTCAAACCAGAATTCAGTTAGAGGCTCACATAGGTAAACATATGACTAAGAGAAGAGGCAAAAAGCCATAATGTCTTGCTTCATTGGAGATGATTAGACTCATCCCAGTTAAGGTTTTCCGAAGAGTTGGCCTAAAATACAAGTTTTTTACTCAGGTGCAAAGATCAAACAATAAGGTAGTTATAAACTACAGCTTTAAATGTTTGAAACAGATGTTCATTCCCTAACTCTAGTTTCATTATTCAAAAGAGTCCCATTGTGACAGAACAAACCATGATGTTCTACTTGTGAGAAAATAGAGCTGTGTTTGTCCATAGCTCAGATTATCATGGATTGATGCTGCTCCAATGGAGTCTGCAATGTCGTTTATTTTATATTTCAAGTCATGCAACTCAGTGATACCCAGAAACCAGTATATTTGTTATGCTATGCCTTACCACTAAAGAAAAGACGGTAAAGAGTTGGACTACAATAAAATTTTCCTTCTCCTAAAGGTGGTATAGACTTTGCCTATAAATGATTATATCCTGTTTTAATCATGCAGTTCTTCCGCACCGGGATAAAGGGGGGGAACTGCAGTGCATGACAGGCATCCCAAAATTTATATGACAGCTATTTTGTGAACATACTCTACTATCATAGAATAGATAGGTTATATGATAGTCATATTTCTACAAATTTATATATCTAGAAGAACAATTCATATTACAAGAGAAACAATTGCCTCCCAAAACAATGTCCAACAGTCAGCTCTTGCACCAAAGGACACTGGCAAACAGAAACAATATGTCTATATGTGTACTGCTTTCTCGCTGCAACTTCCCGATAAAAGGGAGGTTAATACGAGTTGTATAATACGGTGCAAATCAATGGTTCAACAATAGGGAACCAACTTAGATAGAATCATAATGATATAGGCACTTAAATGCTTTTATTCTTCTCATAGAATCAAGCCTTTGTCAACTCAAACAAAATAGTTTGGGCATAGGTTCCAAATTCAAAAAAAAAACAGCAGTGTAAGAACAGCTTATATTGCTACAAATTTCAAATTATTATGATTGAATTACTGCCAACTTGTAAAACTTACTCAGCTATGTCGTTTCTGACCAGTGTGAAATAAATTCTCCAAAACTCTCGTTCCTTCAAGTGGCCAGGACATAACTTAAATCTAAGTTGCGAAAGTTCCTGAAAAACAGTATAACGCAATCACTTCAAGAAACTATTATCATCCTTTTGCAGTAGCTGCCATGCCAGCAGATAAAAGTAGATGATAATAAAGCGAACAAGTCTACAAGATCAACAAAAGTAGAAATATTATTTATACAAATTCTCAGTTAAAAGATGTGAAGGGGTATTCAACATATGTAACATGTCGTTTCATGGTCATAGGTAATAATTAACAAAAAAAAAAAATTTAGATCTCGGAAATGCTCCGGATTGTGCTGACCTTCATTTTAGAAAGAACACATATATGTTGTCTTTTCATTGTTAATGGATGGCCTTATACAATGGTGATTGCATGCTTTCAGAAGGCAGAAGAAATTGAAAACCACCAGTCCTGGTTTTAAATTAAATGACTACATATTTAAGAAACCCTGTTTCTTAACGATTAATATATGATTAAGAATTCAGAAAAATAGTGAAATACCCTGCATAAACGAAATAGCCTCACCAAAGCTCCTAAAAAGAATATACCACAAAGCTAATTTCTCAAGAAATCCAAATAAATAATTAAAACAAAAAGAAAAACCTTGACTTTGGAAAGAACAAGAATAGCATGCCGCTCCTGCCATTCAGAGAGATCTTTTTGAACATTAGCCGATGTCGAAGTAGTACTAGTGGCAGCCAGAATTTCATCGCTTAAAGTAGCTCGAGAAGAAGCAGCTTCTTCATCTATCAAGATTCAATCACAAAACCCACAACTGTATCAGACAAAATCCTGGCTCAGAATAGACTCTTATTAAGAAAATAAAGAATGGGCCTCCGAATAGTACGAGACCTTGGAGTGGGAAATTCTTGAAGGTGTCAATAGTGAAAGACTTGACACGATCGATTAATTGGTGGGTAATTCCAAGCAACTCCGCTTCTCGTTCGTTTTCTTCTTGTGCTTGTCGCTGTTGATTAGAGTTACGGGCGGCATCGTTATTACTCCGTCGAAACCAGGAAGACCACTCCATAGTATCATTCAACCCTTTGCAACCTCAAACATACGCTTTTGGATGACTGTTTATCAGAATATATTTTGTTGAATTATAGTTTGAATCCATTTATATACCTCGGACTCATGTCCCATGATCCAGTTACGTTTTTTCTGGTCGAAATCATCCAGTTAGTTCAGTTAATACTGGGCTGGTCTCAATAAGAACACCTTTTGTCTCCAGACTTTAGGCTTTTATACTCCAGTGGCTTGCTCTAATGCCCATGAGCCCATTAGAGATTTTTCTTTTCCTCTCTGTATAGCTATAACAATTATAACCAAAAAATAAAAGAACATCATAGGATAACTCAGGTGATGATTGAATTCATTCTTCAGTGACATCATTTTGGTTATTTTTAGTCGTATTCTTTTTACCTCTTAAAAAGAATATTTCATTAAAATCTCTCATTAATAATAAAAAAATGAGAGATGCGACTATTTACTAATATATATTTTTTTTTCCTGAAAACAGAGAGGTTCAAACGTACGAGAGAAGTAACTTTGAGTGTAGTAGTAGGCATGTAATTTACATAGGATGCTTTTATTGTTATTAATAAGAATAAGTTGTCTGGAAATAATGAATACAAGGCGCGTGCGATAGAGCCATTGATGGGTACTTTCGGTTCATTCTCCCACCGCCATTGCATATATCTCTCCTTCCTGCTACTTAATTCCCCTGTCTTCCCTTTTTTTTTTTATCATTTCGGAATCAAAGATTTGAGACTCTTTGGATCCTTTAGGATATGACAACAGTCCAATCCTGTATCATATGATAGTTATAATTATATAGTTATTGTTAGATATTATCTTTAGAAATTGAGAGGCCTGAAAATTAGAAACGACAACGGTGTGAATGAATTAAATTTTAATTTAAAATTAATTATTAACATAATTTAAATTAAATTAATAGGTTTGCTTCTTTTTTTTTTTAATTATAATTTCTTTTTATATTTATATATATATGATGTTAGATAATTCATGCATCCTTCAACAGTCTTTAAATGATTAATGATTTTATATGCTACATGATTATTTTAATTTTTTTTAATGAGATGAAAAAAAAGGATGCATTTGTATGTTTATACATTAAGAAGTTTCCTTGTCAATGTAATTAACCATTATGATTAATGCATTCTCCCTTGCTTATCAATCATTTTTTTTCTTATCTTTTTATTATTTAGAGTTTAAGTAAATCCTAAACTATACATGTTTTTTTACTACAGACAATATAAACTTTCATTAAGTTTGATAAATAAAAAATAAAAAATAAAAATATTTAAACTTAACGTTCTCATAAATAAGAATATCAACAAGTCAATTCCGTATTGAAGATCAAATTTATTTTATAAAGTCATATTTTAATCATTCTAATGCTATGTATATAAAAATTGAGACAATATCTCAAATTTGAATCCGCATCTCCTGTTTGTGTTCGATAAAGGAAAAAGGAAGATCAAATTTTTGACTTTTGAATAATGTTAGGCTTAAAAACATACACACACACTCATAGTTCACATGAAATTAAGGCCGTATGTGACAAATTAATAACCTCAAAAAACTTTATATAAATAGGAATCTTTTATCTTTATCTTTCCTTTCCATGCATGCTTGTGTACCTTGGCCATGCATGCCAGACATGGTCTCAATACATTGACTTGGAACCAAGAAAATATATTTGTTCCTATCTACATGAAAGCAATGGTGGTGGTAGTGGAAGATAACATATCAAATTATATCCTGTAATAATATAGTTGTGGAACCCATTTTGCAATAACCTCTATATATTATCATGACCCACTAGAGGTGGTGGGCAATCATATTTAATTATTATAAAGTTCCCTCACACCACCTCCTTTTGCCCTTCCCCCCTTTTCTATAGTTTTTGAGTGCTCTTTTTATATATATATATATATTTTTTCCTACTTTTTTTGACCTTTTGTATTGTTTTAACATCCCTTCAAGAAGAAAAGTGGTAATAATTTCATGATGGGGAAAGCAAAAAGAATCTTCAGCAGATGAATTGATTATATACATTTGATACATGGTGTATAATCAATAACAAAATTAATTTAAAACGTACATTAATGGAGTCAAACATTCAATTAAAATCCATAATTATACACAATTTTTTGTCTTGTTAATGCTGGTCTGTGGGTGAAGAGGATCGACTGTATGCCCATTATTCATAAAGGAGCAAAGAGGTGGACATAATGAAATTATTTAAATTTTGGAAATTGATATTAGAAAGTGACTTATCCTAGGAAGAAAGGGAAAAATAAATAAATGAGTGAGATTTATTATCGTTGAATAAATGATATATCAGGAAAAGTAAGAATTTTTTATTTTTTTTAAATAGAGAAAAATAAAATAAAATAAAATAAAGTTAAAAATCAAAACCCTTTTTTTGTTTATACACAACTTAAAATTTAAATTAAAAGTCATAACTTATTTACTTCGAAAAAAAAATAAAAGATGCTAATATCAAAATATATAAAATTATGCTTCAAGGTCATAACTTATTTGCTTTTAGTATTGTTTTATATATATAAAAAAAGAGCCAATGATGTTAATTTAAATATTAAATATAAAAGAATTATTCATCTCATTAATGAATATTATAATGATTTCATAATCTATATTAGTTAATGTATGCATAAAACTTATCTATACATTACTTTGGTCTTAAATTTAAATATAAAAAAAATTGACAATAAATTCTACTCCGCAAAATTCTACAGCCAATAAGAAAGGTCCAAAAGAAGAAATCAATCCACGTGCCCAGCTCGAAGAGGTTTACTACTATAATCAAATTAACAAATAAAAAATCAATTCTATGAAAATCAACCCATACGTGCTAAGTTGATAAAGTTTGAAACAACAAAAAAAAATTAATAAATATAATTTTTTTAAGAAAATCAATATGCATTTAATCATATTATTTAAAATATATATCAGCGGATCACAATATATTACACAATATTTAAAAATAAAATGATATGTTAAAAATAAAATTTAGACGTAATTAACTAAAAAATAAAAAATAAAAAATTAAAATTAGAGAGGGCTTTCTAGCTTAAATATACAGTCACCCGGATACTATCTATCTATAAAGATATAATTTTTAACGTAAAAGATATAATGACATTCAAGTGATAAAATTTAGGTAATTAAATTCATATAAACATAATTGCATATAAAAAATTAAGACTCGAAATATCATTTAAAGTAGAAAATATTTTTATTATCTCATCCGCACGCTCTTATATCAAATAAACTCAAAATCACTAATAGTTAACTCCCTGGATATAGAAAACATGCTATATAAAGATCAATTAAAATAATAAGAAATCTTCCTTATAATTATAATTAATAAAAGAGTAAATAATTTAGAATGGGGCAATAGCGGTGTACCTAAAAATTCAGTCAAAATAAGAAATGGTTCACGGGCGACAAATTGATAGAAACTTTTGATCCACTTCTTAAACTCAATAATTATGATTCATGCGAATAAGCCCCACTCACCTCCTTATTCCTTACCAATTTTACATATGAGTTACTATCTTAATTTGGAAAAAATAAAAAACAATGCCCTTTTTTTTTTAAATATTATTATTAAGGATTCCTCAATTAATCCATCTACAGCTATAGGGTTTTACTTCAAGATTTATACAATTCTTAGGAAAGATAGTATCATCCAATTAATTTAAAGCTTAGGGGTACTTTGTCTAGTTGAATTTTAAGTTTTTATAGAAATAATAGAATTGAGATAACATCGTATTGCTTTTCTTCTTATTTTGTGTTATTTTCATTTTCAATATAATAAATTTTAATTTTTTGATTTAGAGTTTTTTTTTTATCATAGGAAGATGATATGGAGATTCGAACTTTAGACCTTTACCCGAGCCGCGCAGGGCTTTTCCATTTCAAAATATACGAGCGATCTCACTTTTTTTTTTAATAATTATTTTTTGAGTTGAATTAAGTTTATTTTTAAATTTCAGTACAAGATTATTAAATTTTTCAAGAAAAATAGTATAATCAAGTTAAATTAGCTAAAATTTAAGTGTTCATAGAAGTAATAAAGTCGAGATGATTGATTTTGTACCGATCGGACTGCATTTCTTCTTATTTATGTTATTTTCAATTTGAATGCAATAGGTTTCAACTTTCTGATTGGTTGCGCTTTTCTGATGTTCCAATTGATGGTTACGGGGACAAAAAGTCGGTTTAACTGCAAGAAAGAGAAAGGGTAAAATGAATGTGCAAAATGTCTCAATGTAAACAACTCATTTTGTTCCCGCTTTTTTTTTTTTTTTTTTCTTTCCTTTCTTTCTTTCTTTCTTTCTTTTTTCTCCTTTCCTGCTTTCTTTTGACTTTATCAGCAAAACAAAAAGTTAAAGGACGAAAGCTGAGCCTTTTTTTAAGCTTAGCCATAGTAATGGCCAAAACCCAAAAACCAGCAATAAGTAACGTAGGCAATAGAGACAGTTCTTTCACTTTTCTTTTCTCTTTTGTAGTATAACAGAATGATTTGATTTGGGTATATAATAAATCTGATTGAAAAATCACAATCACAGCAAGAAAAAAAAGAAAATGAAAGGAAAAGAAAGGGGGTAGTATGACCCACAAAGGGAGAAAGCAGGGGAGGCCCATTGCCTTTGGACAGTTGCAATCTATTGTTTTTGTAGATCACTTGTGTTTGGCAAAAATGGCCAAAGAAGAAGTTCAACTGCAGCAATATCTCCGACTGTGTCCCTTTCTCTCTCTTCATTTCTTTCCCTTAACCCCACTTCCTTTCTCTCCTTTCTCCTACATTCACATTCTAGTTTTCCTTTCTCTGCTTTCGTTCTTGAGTTTTTCTTCACTTCCATGGAGAAACAGCAGCAGCAACAGCTGTCATTAGCTAAGTGTTCCAGGCAGAGATGCAATGAATGGTTTGTTTGTTTTTTTCTTTTCTTTTTTCCTTTTTGTGCAAGTTACATGCTTTGATGTTGTGTGTTGCTTTCTCATTGTTGCCTAGCAATATTTTGGTCTGGTTTGATTCCATCTTCTGTTCTGCTATTTCATCTCCAATCAAAAGATTCTTTTCTTTCTTTGGCTTTGCTTAGAGTGCTTCTGCTAGTTGTTTCGTATATTACTTTGTTTCTGTTTTTCTTTAGAGTTCTTAATTACTTTTAACTTCAAATTTTTTTCCTCATCTCTTCAATAGCTTTCATGTGTTATAATAACTCTTTCTGTTGTTTTTCCAAGCTATAAACACATTCTCTGTCCAGCGTTTCAGCATCAAAATTTCTGATTCTTTGCGTTTTTGGATCCAATTGTTTGTCATGTGCATAATATCCTGCACTCTGGTAACCTTTTTATGACATATGCACTTTGGTTTCTTGTTCTTTAACAGGATTTTATATTCTCTTCCAGATGATTTGAAATATTCTGAACTGATTGATTAATTGAAGTCATGAAGGTGGGAGTGAAGTAAATGGGTGAAATGTAGAACCCAATAGTAGAACTAGTCTTGAGTTCAATCGATACCAAAACGACCAAACTAGTCTTTCCATTGTTTGAACCTTAGCATTAATAAATTATTTATTTTTCTTGCTCTATGGCAACGTGGCATCTCTAACAGAGTAGTGTACTTTGATTTAACATAAGGATTTTGTATTGTCCATCTGCTGATGTCTGGTGTCTACATGCAGTTGTAAGTGTTTCTTTTGTATTAATTGGCAATCATGTTGTCGTAGGATTTTTCGAGATGTCCCAAGTGATATTACAATAGAAGTGAGTGGAGGGACTTTTGCGTTACATAAGGTAAGTTCTTGCAACATTTGATGTCTTAATGTGTACGCTTCTTACTGATTTGTCACGTGATTTTATTTTAGATGAAGATTATTTTTCACTTTGCACTGATTAATCGGTGTAGTGCCAGAATATATACAAAAAGCATAATCTTCCCTGGAAAACTTTCAGGAGTAGACTTGTAAGAAAACGATAAAAGGAGCATGCTTTTTGGAATTGTGGAGTGTGCTTCCTGCAAACTTCACAGAACCTTGCATGTTTTCTGGGATATTTCCGAATTATCACAAGTCAAAACATATAGAAACTGGTTACCTACACGTAGCGACAAAAAATAATTATGGATGAAGATTGGTGGCCGGAGTGATTCTCGAGTTACATATAGAAACTGGTTATCACAATATTCTACATCAATTATCAATAAGAAAATGAAAGCCTATGTTACTATTGATTTTCATGTTAATTAGAATCCCAAACCTTTGATCTTGGATTTATGAGTACCAATTTTGTCCAGCTTCAGGTCTCAGCATAGGATGTACAATTTTCTTTCAGTAACTTTACACATCTTTTTTCTTATAAATTATGAGGTCAGAATCATATAAACTTTCTTCAGTTTAGTTTGTAACTGCCACTGAAAACTTATTATCTGCTAACTTTAGTTAGCTGCTCTAACTGAGGCATCTCTTTGGTAATATATTTGATGCTTTCGAGAGGCTTCTGATGATTTAATTCAAAATGCAGTTCCCTCTAGTCTCTCGCAGCGGAAGAATACGAAAGTTGGTAGCAGAACATAGAGATGCTGATATCTCAAGGGTGGAGCTTCTTAATCTGCCGGGAGGACCAGAGACATTTGAGTTGGCTGCAAAATTCTGTTATGGAATTAACTTTGAAATTACATCTACAAATGTTGCTCAACTGTGTTGTGTTTCTGATTATCTTGAAATGACTGAAGAGTTTTCTAAAGACAATCTTGGTTCTCGTGCCGAAGAATACGTGGAGAGTATAGTTTGCAAGAACCTTGAGATGTGTGTTGAAGTTTTGCAGCAGTGTGAGAATCTGCTCCCTCTTGCTGATGAGCTGAAAATTGTTAGCCGTTGCATAGATGCAATCGCTTCAAAGGCTTGTGCAGAACAAATTGCGTCGAGCTTTTCCCGTTTAGAGTATAGCAGCTCTGGGAGACTTCACATGAACAAGCAAGCCAAATGTGAGGGTGACTGGTGGATAGAAGATCTCTCTATTCTTCGGATTGACCTGTATCAAAGAGTCATGACAGCCATGAAATGTCGTGGGGTTCGTCCTGAGAGTATTGGAGCGTCACTTGTGAATTATGCTCAGAAGGAATTGACAAAGAAATCCAGCTTATGGAACCCATCTAGTGGGACAAAAGTTGATCTGGTTTCAACAGGGCATGAGAGGCTTGTGGTCGAGACAATTGCTAACCTCTTGCCAGTTGAGAAACTTGCTGTTCCAATCAGCTTCTTGTTTGGTCTTTTGCGAAGTGCAGTGATGCTTGATTGCACCATTGCTTGTAGACTTGATCTAGAGAGGCGAATTGGTTCGCAGTTGGATATTGCAACTCTCGATGATCTTCTGATCCCATCCTTTCGGCATGCAGGAGATACCTTGTTTGATGTTGACACAGTTCATAGGATCTTGGTAAATTTCTCACAGCAAGATGATAGTGAAGATGACATGGAAGATGCTTCTGTTTTTGAATCTGATAGTCCTCATTCACCATCTCAAACTGCATTGTTTAAAGTGGCAAAATTAGTGGACAATTATCTTGCTGAAATTGCTCCTGATGCCAACCTCAAGCTTTCCAAGTTCATGGTCATTGCAGAGACTTTACCATCGCATGCACGTACTATACACGACGGACTATATCGAGCAATCGACATTTATCTAAAAGTATGTGTCTCTGATATTTACTTTTGCTTTTTAGTATATGGAAAAAAAAATTATCAACAAAAATTAAACGAGGGAATGAGTATATCTAATTCGGTAATATTTGATTTTACATCACTGAAGGGCTTTGTGGCATATCTCAGACATTAGTGATTTTAACAACCTGGGTAAGCAATCCTTTCCAGGCTAGAGACAGAGCATGTAAAATTTACAAGCTCTTGTTTTGAGATTATCAGGCTAAGCTTCATACTAAAATGTAATCTGATGTGGTCAAATGGCTCTATTTTTTGTTATTATGGCTAATAATAGGGGCAGATTAGCTTGTCCGTTCTCGAGGTTGATTATAAGTATATAAGATCATCTAAATTTCTTTTTTCAACTTTATATGTACAGGCTCATCAGGGTTTATCAGATTCTGACAGGAAGAAGCTATGCAAGCTGATCGATTTCCAAAAGCTCTCACAAGAAGCTGGGGCACATGCTGCACAGAATGAACGCCTCCCCCTCCAAGCTATTGTTCAAGTTCTCTATTTTGAACAAATAAGACTACGAAACGCACTATGCTGCCCCTATGGTGATGAAGACCACAAACCAATGCATCAGTCATGGAGGATCAGCAGTGGTGCACTCAGTGCAGCAATGTCTCCACGGGACAACTATGCATCACTGAGGCGAGAAAACCGAGAGTTGAAACTTGAGTTAGCTCGATTAAGAATGAGATTAAATGATCTAGAGAAAGAACATGTTTGTATGAAGAGAGAGATGCAAAAGTCTCATTCTCGAAAATTCATGAGTTCTTTCTCAAAGAAAATTGGTAAACTGAGCTTCTTTGGGCATAGTTCTTCTAGGGGATCAAGTTCTCCCTCGAAGAATTCTCATAGAACAGATTCTAGAGTGATTGAACGAACATGTGCCAGCACTGATTAGGCAATTCAAGCTATCCCAGATTTTTTTTGATCAGCAACTACGAGCCATGATCTTGTTGACTTCTAAAAATGTTTCCTTTAGGCCCCTTTTACATGATATATGATGGTTGTTTAGCACCAGTAGGGGGTTCTTGTTTGTGAGTCATGGCCTTTTGGAGAGTACAACTTTGATATAATTTGAAATGTTATATGTAAGATTTGTTTTGAATCTTGTATATATGAAAGAATTGTTAGTTTTAGAGAACGTGCATATAACTTCATAGATATACCTTCTGGTGTAGTGATTTTGTGAGCAACAAGGAATTCTGACTTTGGCAAACAAGTCCGTCGAGTTTTCATGAACTAGTTTCTTCCTGTCGGTGACGATAGACAACTTCTGTAAGCATGATAAATGCTTAATGTGTTCTATCAGGTCATGGGCATTTGATTGCTGCAATTTTGTTTGAGAGAAAAAAAAAGAAGAAGATGAAGGACGTGATAATCGAATCAATTAAAAGGATGTAAATATTATGTCAGTGCTATCAAATATTATGATGGCAGCAAGACATGATCTTCACATGTAGGATAGTCATCAGCATTGAGGTGTAGATTATCTGTAATTCTTTTGAGGTTATCGGTTCCAAAAAGTTAAGGTTATTTGATCATTGAGCTATGTTTCATTGCCATCATTCTCCAGCATGCTTGTTTGCAATTATAATCTGAACATATATATCAAGTAGTCAATAAAAATGTTTTCTGTTTCAGACAATACATGGTGACAGGATAGAGAGAAACTTAGGATTCTTCCCCTTTTCCTTGGTTTTAGGTATGCAATGGTGATCTCAGTGAGAGTTGACAAGTTTCTCTTTAAAGGAAAAGGGTTCAAATATTGCCTTTAGTTAGAAGCATAGAATGAGAAAGAACAGGAGAAAGAAATGATGATCTGTTGTTGTAACTAGGCGGGATAAATGCCCCGCAGGTACCAAACTTCAGTCACTTATATCCATTTGGTATCAAACTTTCAATTTATTTTTTTTGATATCCCTCTTATTATTTTTGTTACTTCCGCTAGTACCAATGAGGAATTCGTCAGTTATTTGCTGATGTGGCTGCAGGATTTATAAAGGATCACAGACTACTTGTCACATCTGTTGTTGAGTCATTTACTTTATTCAAGTCAACAAAAAAATTATCTTTGAGACAAATTAACTGCGGATTATAAGTGTATTGCTTATAAATTTATTTACTTTATCCACATCTGTTTGCTTTTGAGAAGAATCTGGATTTACCTTTACATAACCCGCATCATGAAATACTTCTACCCGGCCATCTACCATAACTCAACTAATTACATTCACATATTTGAGTTAAAACAAGCATTAAAAAAATAACAATCATCAATTAAATTTAATATTGCAGTTTGTAGATATGAGACACCATAGTTAAAGAGTAAAATGCAGATATATTATTCTACATTTTAAGCAGTAGCTGAGGCGCCAATAAAATTGGGGATACGATGGTGAATAGGTCACGGGTTCTGGGCTATATTTCGGGCCACCATGAAATCCCAAATTCTCTTTCGGATAACCCATTTCCAAGCTTTCGGATCAAGTTGCATCTCTAATTTAGAAGTCTCCACCATGGATTCTCGCGCCTTGGGATTGAGTCATAGCCTTTCTGCTTCAACGGTGTCAGGAGCTCTTCTGTTGCTGCTGCTTGTTTCCAAGTTTGGATTGGAAGAAAACAGTCTTTGAACAGAGAGTTCTCAGAAGAGGAGAGAATGAAAATTTCAATAATTGCTGAAGCTGATGCTTTGTTAAGCGAAAGTGGAGCTGTAATTCGGGTCAGAGTTGAATCCATGTAGTAAAAAGTAGAATAGAGAGTGAATCGAGCCAAATACTAAAAGCTAGAGTTCAAAATTAGGAATTTTCTTGATTTGGGGTTATATATTTGGAGGTGAGATTTGCTAATTGCTGACTAGGATAAAATAAATAAATTATCAGCACACGTGGCAATTGTGATGTGGTTCTTTGTAAATTTGGCAGTCATATCAGCAAATAACCGTCAGATTCCTCATTGGTACTAGAGGAAGTAACAGAAATAATAGGAGAGATACCAAAAAGAAATAAATTGAATGGTACCAAATGGATATAAATAGCAAAGTTTGGTACTAGCTGGTCATTTAAACGTAACCAGGCAGAATATGAAATGAAAGCATGGAATCCCAGTCTCTCTATTTCAAATGGCAATCTGAGATTTGCAAGGTCAACATCTTAACTTGTGAAGTATAATAACATTTTTGGCCCTGGATTTTTCTTATTTTAGGATGCTTCTAATCATCTCCCTAGTGAAACAGTAATATTTGTTAGTTTGAAGAAAAGTTATTCTGACCTGGAACAACCTCATTTCAATTCATCCCAAGTTTAACAAGTAACCACATGCCAGGTACGAACTTGTCTCCTGAAACCAAGTTCTTGCAGAATTCCTTTATCCCCTGTACAATATTTTCTTCTATTCAGGATGCCAATGAAGCATGTGGATTTGAACAAAAATAAAATTCTCACGATCAAGCCTAGAGAAACATGTCTTCACAACAAATGTAGCATAAGCTTTATGTTAACTTACATCATTACTGAACATGTGTAACCAACAGATGCAAATAAAAGCACCTTCACCCTAGCTAATCATACGTATTTGGGAAATTTGGATAATCTATCTATGTTGGAATAATTCTTGCAGAATGAACAAGAAAATCTGCGAAACTGCAGGGATAATTTCCTGCAAACTCATCTCCAGATACTTTGCCTCTTCTTTGCTGCACCTTATATTTGGATGGCAAGAGAAAAGTAACCTTAAGTTGAAGCGACTTGCGAACGCTGTCTGATTTCCTTAAGCAAGACTTCAGTGTAGCAACCTCTCTGCTAGGTTTAAACTCAACGTCATAATAATCATCATCATCATCCATTTCAGGAAATTCTGCAGTGATGTCAGAGTCTATAGTATGATACTCTTTATGAGCGGAAGATCTAACCTTAATTCTTGAATCCTTCACTAGGTTCTCTTCAACTCTAAGGATGGTACTTTTGTTGACAGTATGATACTCTTCATGATTGGAAGATCTAACCTCAGATCTTGAATCCTTCACTGGTTTTTCTTCCAGTCTAAGTAGGGTACTTTTGTTCTTGGACATAACTTCAGGCCAAGACCCAACTTTGTTTCGTTTTCTAGTTTTCAAATCGCGGTCTTGATTTAGGAAAGGTATCCACATACAGGAGGTGGTAGGAGGTGATAAATTAAGCTTTTGATGACGGTTTAGATGTTTTGGTGTTGAACCAGCATTAATCTCACGAGGGGAATCTTGATTTTGAGCTTCTTGTTTGTCAACAGTGTTCTTCGGTGACTGGTTTTGGCTCGGAGAATGCTGGTGTTGCTTTTTGTGAGCTTTCAGCAATTTATAGATAGTATAATTAGGAACAATGAAGAAAACTTTTCCAGGATTCAGGACAGCCTCAGGTTTAACTACAATCCAGGGATACTCGAAAACATCGGGCCGGGTGACAGAGTGCCTGGGATAGTTTTTCAGTACTTCAGCAGCCGTTATAGGCTTTGTATGAATCTCCACACACCTACCTGGAAGCACTAGTTTCAGCGCATCATATCTTGCTCCGCTACCCATTTTGGTGCTGCTTTTATTTTGTTCTCTTTATTCCTTAGTAGGCAGATACTGAAAAATGTTGAGGAAGAGGGGAAACAATTCAGCAACTACATGACTTATATACTAACAGTTTCATCATGGGGACAAAAGTTGGCGTTAACTACTAGGAACTTGTCTTTGGAGAAATGGAGATTATTGGTTTTTTTTCTTCAGTTATTTATTCGGATTACCTGATAGATATCAGAAACCATTCAAGACGTCAGATCCTGTCTTTTTCATTGTTACATATGGAAGCGATAATTACTAGTTTCAACTGTAATATTATCTATAGTTGATGCCGGTTTACGGCTGTAGTCTTGTTCTAATCTTCATATGTTAATGCACAGAAAATTCTAAGATTTTCCCTTTTGACTAGAATTTCTTGGTGTATTCATAATATCATTCTCCCCCACACTTCCATTTTCTGATAACATTTTTTTGACCTTCCCAAGTAAAATGTCCTCAAAAGACCTGTACACCAAAACAAAAACAAAAAGAAAATCAAGAATATTATTATTAGCTAATAGTAAAGTGTTTAGCTTGTAATTTAAGAGGTCAGGATTTCAACTTCTGACTCCATATTCTTCTAAAAATCTCCCTAGTAGAATCTTTTTATGATAAAACGAAATCATGATTACCGTTGATATGCAAAGAATAAAGAAATTAGATTCAACCCCAAATTAGATTCGATATTGAATTTTAAACCAGCCTCCAGCTAGCTGTAGTGCGAGGAATTAATAATGACAAGTACAAGGAACAAGTGAAAAAACTAAGTGCTGCATAACTTTGCACTGGTTTTCCTCATAACTTAAAGGGATAAGGGTGATTTCTCATAACCCTTTTTTCTGTTTTTTGGTGGATTAACATCAGAAGGTTCTAAATATTTTTCCGGTTTAATAAAATCAACAAAAGAGAAACGAAATGGCATAGATCCATATGACACAGGGCTGCATAACTTCGTACTGGTTTTTCTGATAGATACTCCAGCCTACTAGCAGTTTGGGGAAAAAAGAAAAACCATTTTCAACTTGTCAGTTTAAATAATGAGGTTAGACTACAAGGTGGGAGGTAATCTTTTTCCTGGAAAATTTTCTAGTTTTGATGAGAATAATCCTTGATAAGGTTTTGAAATGAATTTAGTAATTGCAAGAGAACTGATATGTATTAAAAAAAACCCTAATTGTCTCTTGAACAGAAAGTACACAAATGAAACAGAGTACAATTTGGAGGCAAGAAAAATTCCAAAAATTGTACGTATTGTGATATATAGGACTTGGGGGGAAGTCACATATGCAGGTATCAGGGTTGAGCACATTTGGGCTTCTGTATACTCTTGTACCTTCTGTTTATTATGCATATGGCAAGAATGACAGCATGAGAAGCCTGAATATTTAGAATTTTGCAATTCGAAAGGTATCTGCGAATATTAAGCCGAATTTATATATATTTTTAGTCAAACTTTACTGATTAATGTCTGACACCTTTTAGTTAGTATTTTAATGTTTATAAAGTTGAGAAATTTAGAATTTAAAAAAATTAAGAGTTAGAACTATATAAGTATATATATATATATATATATATATTAATCATAAAAATTATATTTCAAAAGAATATAGGCGGTGAATAAACATATTGATAGGGCATGCTTGATAGACCAATGTTATGATCTTAGTTGGCAAGGTATGAAACTTGAATTGAAAATATAGAATTTTAATTAAAAAATTACATTTAAAAAAAAAAAAAAAAGTCTCAAATTCGAGGCTTTAACCGGGAAAAAAAGTTTCAAATTGGAGACTTTAACCGGCATTAAATGGTACAGCATTAAATGTATGAATACCAAACCAGAGCATGGCGGTTGATAATTGAGATTTCATATTTTTCAAGGTATGGATTTTGAAAATATTAAATTCCACCTCAATGCCTGACTTTTAAAAATGTGATTCTCCTAAGGTTCATAACAGCATTTTAAGGTGTGGTTCTCCAAGCTTTTAAAGTGTGATTCTCCTGAATTCCATCATAACCAACTGCCAATATGCCATTAAATTTAGGCCGATGAAAAAGGAAAGAAAAAAAAACTTCTTTTTATCTATTTTCCCATTACAGTTCATCAAATAAAAACACAAATACATGCTATGTAATCAATCATTCTGTGATAAGAAATACCCGAAACTAGAGCTGATGACAGCGCAAGAGCTGGAGATATTACCATAAAATAGGATTAATTTTTTTTTGAAAAGAAAAGGCCCTTTCTTTTTTCAAAATCATCAATGATATAGTGTGACAAGGTGCAATGCAGTTTTTAACAATGGCATTTAAGAGGGGAAAAAAGTTGACATCGTGAAATCTTACAAGGAAAAGGGACTGGCAGGAAGAAGAAACACATGTTCATCACAAACTCAAATGTCCTAAGATCCCCAAGGATATAAAGATAACTAATTCGAACTTATTTTTATCATCAGTTCGATTCCCTGTTCTTGTTTCAGCGCTTATGCTTCAGCTGATTTGGTGTAGAAGCGGATACCAACAGCCAAACCTAAGATTAGCAGTGGAACTACGAATTGGAGGAGCTTGATAATGAACTCAGGTGTCTTGTCTTGGTTGTAGTGAGGCTGCTTAGGAGGAGTATATGCCTTCTTCGTAGGAATAGTTGATGTATCAATCTCGCCGACATAGAATTCATCCATCATTGCTCTTGCACTGCTACTGTGTCCAACATCCTCAAAATCATCGGTTGCATCCTTCCCTGTAAACCATACAAGCATCAATGATATTTGCAAACATCTATCTATGATTCTATAAAAAATTGGCATGTACAAGCATATATCTTCATACCTGTGGCGGACAATAAAACCTCATCACCACCAGGATGGTCTTCCAAGAATTTTGTCACATCATATACCTGGTCCCCGAAATTATTTATTAGAATTCAAGGGCACTAAAATGCAAGACACAGCATGGTGGATATCATATTGAATTTGCTTAGTGAAAAACAGAGAACCCTACAGGTCATGGCTCTATACATACATAGCCCAAAAAGCATTTCCTCAATCATAAGCACAAACCAACTAGCATAGTGAAAATACAGTCTCATTTAACTCTTCATTTTATCCTGAAGTACCCATGTTGCCAAGACACTTGGACATGAGTTTGCCACATTAAAGATTAAAATTAGTGGGAAAAATCTTTGAATTATAGGAAAGTAAGCAAGCTCCACAGACCAACCATACCTAAGATTCATCCTTGCTAATCAACTTTTACTAACTTTTCAAAGATTACTGTTCGATGTATTAAAAGAACAAAAGAATCAAAAGACCCTATCTAGCAGCATCTTCAAGGAAAATATTGCACAAGTTACAAACATATCCTCAGAGATAACCAAGTACAGAGGAGAAGTCACTCCTTAAAAACAAGTTGTAAATCTCATAGAAGGCACTTGATGTTGGCAACTTTAGTTTTCCAGCAACCTAAAGTTACTGAAACGAAGGGTAGTATCTCAATTGTTTTCTTTCCTGGAATTTATATTATACTAATAGCGGTCCCAAAACCCAGCTTCATGAATCTGGAATAAAGTAAGTGCCTAATAGATGTGATCTAGAGATAATAACTAACTTTTCAACAAGAATCATTCATATGCAGAAAAAAAACCAACAAAAAGAGAACCATCTGCTAATCACAAGTCAATTCAACCACATAAAAGTCATATTATCTATGTTGACCATATTACCATAGTGTTAAGCATTTCAGATCTCTACTGTCAGAGTCAAATCAATACGTGTTTTAATCCACCAAAAAAGAAAAAAAAGAACATGTTATAGAACCAATTTAGCAATTGATTGATAGGTCTGCATTTGTTAAGATATGCAGCGTGTCATCATGATCAAAAGAAAGTAATCTACTGATGCTGCTCTGGCCATTAAAATGAAGATTCTGAGAGTCATTCCTCATGCAATCTCTATCTCCAAAAATCAAGGGCGTCTTATGTATACTTATAAAATCCAATTCAGAGACGTTGTAGTGTGTATGATAATGCAAATAAGGGAGTGGTGTCTATTAAAAACTATATCATTCGCGAACAATCAGAGTCCTAAATTTCTACATGCAAGGTAGATGTGCATTTTAAAGGCTTATAAAGAGATCTATAAACTAACACAAGACCAAACCAATTAGAAAACAATATAAACAAGAAATCAAAAGCCAATCTGAGAAAACCAGAAAATCAAACTTAGTTAACCAAATAGCATTAACTCAATTAAAAGTGTCATCTTGTTGTCCTAAGAACTAAATCTTGCATCCAAAATTATTCACAGATCCAGCTAGCAGAAATGCATCCATCAGCAAAGAAAATGGGGCATGACCAAAACGGATCGTAAGACTGAATATCTATTAGTAATATAAGAATCCATACCTTTCCCTCAATAACAAGCCAGCAGTCTTTAGGACTGTTGTGTTCAGAGACATCAGCCAAAGTATAAACCTTTCCTTGACCACCCATTTCTTGTTTTGGTTTGTGAAAGAAAATAAGAAAAGGAAGAGCTTTTTCAGCTTTCGGAATGGAAACTAAACTGTGGGCTCTGCACACAAGAAACCGGTTGAGTGGATTTGAACACAACAACAACAACAACAACAACAATAAGAAAGAGAGAAAGAGGTGAAGTGGGTTGGTGGCAGTAAGAGTCAATTAAGCTTTTTCTTTAAAACTGGCTATGGGGGTTGGTAGGGGGTGAGATGACTCTATCACCAACCAAACTGGAATTTTGGTTTTTTGCGTTTTTGGTCCTTCTGTTTTACGTTATTTTTTATTTATTCTTTTAACGGTTAATTCCTATTCACTCCATGAGATGTAATCTGATTTACAAATTGATTCTTATACTTTTTAATTATATTAAAATCTTTTCAAATTTATATAAAATTAACTAATATCTCTTTCTCCTTCTAAATTCAATATACTCAAAATAAATTAATTAATAATTTAAAATTATAATTTCATCCTAAAATTAAATTAATCTTAAATTTTTTTATACAAATAAGATAAAATCTTAATTTCACCAGAAATTATTATTTTCAATATCTAATAAAAATAATAAATAATTAATACATTTCCTTACTTATTTTAATATTTTATTTTTAGCACAATTTATAATTTAAAAAAAAAGAAGATATATTATATATGTAGAGAGATAATCTGGCTAGTGTCATGAAGAACTATAAAGAAATGAGTAACAATTTAAAATGGATTAATGTTATAACTCTTTAATCTAATAAAATTTGTATGTGTATATATATGTATTTTGTGGAAGAGGTTCGATATTGACAGTTTCCGGTAGAGCTAGAAATTGGATGTTAGGGTTGAACGTTGGATGGTGGGACCAATATAATTAAATGTGGTGGGTGAGAAATAAACGTGCCAGTAACACTGCTATTTTGAATTCCTACATAATCGGAAAGATTTGCATTTATAGCCTGCAACCGAATTCTTCAAAATTTAAATAATGTTGCATGCGATACATTTGTTTTAATTTAGATATTTTCAACAATTAAAAAATATATCATCTTAATTATATCATAATATATACAAAAATATAAAGAATAGAGACATAGCCTTACTAATTATTTAATTATTTAAATTAATTAAAATTGATAAATAATATTTAATAATCCATTAGTTATTTATCCAATTTAGAATTCTAACTCATCTAGAATTTTTCAATGTTGGTTATAAAATAAAATTCAAAAAGAGAACAAATTTGTACCATGCAAATTTACTAGAAAACCTTATATATGAACAAATTTAAATTTCTTTAAAAAAAAAAAAAAAAAAAAAAATTGTTACAAAAAGATGTGGCGTTGGAAAGAGAAATGTGAGAGGCAAACAATTCAAAATAAAGAATTAAGAATATCTACACCTTTTAGTAAATTAGGAGTATTTTGTAGAGTAAAATAGAAATCTAGCTATTTAAATAAAATTATATAATTAATTTCAACCGTAATTTTTTCTATAAATATGAAATCTAATTATCAAGAATAATTATAAAATATAAACAAATACTATAAATTATTTTATACCTAATTTTAATTTAGAAAGACCTGTACCTTAAAATAAAAAAATAATATTAACTTAATAGATAAGAAAATATTAATATAATATTAGATTTAAATAAATTATTTTATTATTAATCACTAAAGAGTTAATATGAAATTATTAACATATTATAATTTAATTATCAATCCTATAATATAACAAACTAAAATTATATTTGGCTAGAAAAACTTGTAAATGAGATAAAAATATATTTTTTATTTGTTGATTTCACTTACGTTATATGCAAAAATGTAAATGAGATATTTATTATATATATATATAATTAGATATCATATTATTTAATTATATTGTAAACTCTTTCGATTCATTTTATTAAAGTCATAGATAAATATAAATACTTTTCTTTTAGTTAAAATGAGATTAAACAATTAATTATAATAAATATATATTTTAAAAAATAATGGTTAATAACTATGACAACAATAATAATAATAATAAATTTTAAAGACATTTTTAAAATTATTACTAATAAAATCTATTGGCAATTATTATTAAAAATTATTTATTGTGAACTTTTTTAACTAATCTTCAATTTCTGTATCAAAATTCTAATTAGTTTTAAAAATAATTTATTATTTACTGAATATTTATTGTTTAAAAATATTTATATAATTTTCAATCTTTTAGTTTAAATTTTATATAAATTTAATAGAATTTACTAATAAAATATTTCCTTAAAAATAAGAATATATATTTTCTGGAGTAGAATTTCAATTATATATGAAAATTATGATATGTATTATCTTTAATTGGATCATGAATTGAAATAAAATATAATATCTACTGGAATTAGACTAATAAAAGAATGCATTAATGAACGCAATTATTAATATTCACGTGCACGAACGTTTATAAAAAGTTATTCATTTTTTATTTAATTTTATAATAATAAATAACGAAATAAAACATTTGAAGAAAAAAATCACAATTAAGATTTATTTATTTAGTAGTGCCATAAGCAATGCATGTTATCTAAAATAATAAATTACTAACTCATCATTGAGCTTTAACATCAATTTTGAAGTAATCAATATAGTTTAAACATATTATAAATTTTTTTAATAATTTAGATAATTTATTTACATTTTAAATATTCTTAAAAAGTAAATTGATAAGTTTTCATTTAATTATACTTATCATAAACAGTGATAACAACTTAAATATAATTTAGATATCTATATCTAAATATAATATTAGAACTAAGAAATCTAATTTTATAATTTCATAGAACTAAGAAATTTTAATTTAATTTTATATTTTAGATATCATAAAAAGTGTTTGCCATATTCTACTTTACTAAAATAAAGTATTATTATTATTATTATATTATTATTATTTAATTATATTAAAATACTTTTACAATATATGTGAGTCTTAATTTTTCTTTAACAGTATATTACATTTATTTAATGATAGCTATATAAATAATCAGTTTAAATCTTATAAATCATAAAAAAAATTATAAAAATATATATACTTTTTATTTTTTAAGTGGTAACGAATCATATAATTAATATTAATTTACTAAATGAAAATAATTACATGTATATAAATAAATTTTTTATGACTAATAATTTTCATAGGACTAATAATTTCTTTTTTAAGAAAAATATTGATGATTTCATGTCTATTTTCTTTAGTCCTTATTGTCAATAAAAAAATTAAAAATAATTCGATAAAAGATGAAACAAATTATAGTTTGTTTAACTTTTAGGCTGTAGTATAATTAGTACCTACTTTGGTAAATACTGAGTCAGTGTCATATGAATTTTATAATTATTATCCTCCAATAATATATTATAGATAACCATTAAATAAGTTCTTACAGTGTTTTTAGCTCTGATATTAATTAAAGTTGTATTTGAACTTGGATTTCTTTACTTACAATTGAAAAGTCGAAGACTCTTTTTAAGTCTATTTGAATAAATCTCTTAGCTTGAGTAGCTACTTTTAATTATAAATATTTTTATTAATTTATAAAAATTTATTTATCAAAATGAGAAAGAAGATGAATTTAATTATAATAAATAAATAATTTAATATTTTATTTATTAGGATAATTCAAATAACTATTAAAAATTATTAGTACTAAGATTTGAATCAATTAACTAATTAATTGCACGTATATTTATAACTGACATAAAAATTTTAAAATAAGTTACCAACTTGCAAATTAACATCCTTTATGAAAAATCAATTTTTTTAAATATTAAATAAAAAAAATAAAAGAATAGGAAATAACTTATAATAAAATTCAAAATATATTAATACTTCTACAATATTATTATCTAAAATAAATATTATGGATAATTGACATATTCTATTATAATTTTATGTTATGGTAGAAAATATACGAATTTTATAATAATAATAATAACAACTAATTTTATAAGAATATAAATCAAATAAAAATATTAAAAAATAGAAAAAAAGATTAAAAGAAAAAGTGATAAGTCAAGGTTTAACATATATTAGTGCTAGATTAAAGTTTTAATAAAAGAAATATTTAATAAAAAAATTCAAATAGAATTAGTCCTATTACATTATCCTTATTAGTAATGTTAGTTTCAATACTAACATACTATTTTATTGAATTAATATATTTTTATAATATATGTAAATCTTCAGTTCTATTTAATAATATATTAAATTTATTTATTACTAGCTATAAAATTATTTAGTATAAATTTTATAAGTTATACAATATTTTATTTGTAAATCAATTTATTATGATAAAAGAATTTTATTCTTATTTTAACATAAAATGTTTATAATACTAAATTTAAATATACATATTATTTTATTTGTAAGTAATAACGAGTAGTAGTCATTCTCTTACACTTATTATAAAAGAAAAAACACATTCAGTATAGAGAAATTGACTTGAACCGATCTTTTATTTACAACAGAAAAATACTTTTGCCACTTAAGCAAGGCATCAAATATACTGATCAATAATAAAAAATAAATAAATATATATATTAAACTTTAATGAGATGGCCACTCTAAATATTTTTGAATTTAGGAAAACATAAAATTATATTTGTAATGATCTCATATCAATATATGAATTAATTTCAATAGACTCAAACTCGACTATATATTTCACTAAACTGACAAGTCGAATGTATAATAATTAATTGGAGAAGTTCATAGTCCTAAGGTCATTTTCATAAATTACTATTTTAATTTTTATTACTCAAGCTAATTGAGCTGAAATCAACATTTTTTATATTTATTTTTAAAATTGTTTATTTATTTTATCAAAATGATTAAAATAAACTCAAGTAATTAAACATCGTGCTCAATTGCTTAAGTATGAGCATGACATTAATTATATCACTAATAGAGATAACTGAGAGTGAGAATTTTAAAATTAGTATTTCCGAGACTACTTTTTAATTTTTTTTAATATTTTTATAATTTAAAATTATTTTGGTAAAATATATAATTTTTTTTTTAAAACAAAATAATTTAATGTATTAAATAAAAATTTAAAACCTGCCTTTTTAAATGCTTAACTAACACTAATTCATTGTCAAAAAAGAAACACTAATTCAGACAGGCTTGTAATAGGCAGCAGATATGCACTTTTCAAGCCTTGAACTTCTTCTATTAAGAGGCCTGCACTAGGTTGGATCAAGCTCAGAGCCCATATTATTTATAGAATGGGCCATAGTCATTGGACAAAGCCCACATTATTTCAGTAATCACTCACTCTTATAACCCTAACTGAAAACCCTAGCAAGCAACCCTGCTTTTATATTGCCTCAAAGCAGCTTAGGAGAGAGAGAGAGAGAGAGAGAGAGAGAGAGAGCAAAAATGGTGTCGGGATCAGGAATATGCGCGAAGAAGGTAGTGGTGGACGCGAGGCACCACATGCTAGGGCGGCTAGCATCAATCGTGGCAAAGGAGCTGCTGAATGGGCAAAAAGTAGTGGTGGTGCGATGCGAAGAAATATGCATGTCAGGAGGACTTGTAAGGCAGAAAATGAAGTACATGAGATTCCTTCGCAAGCGAATGAACACTAAACCTTCTCACGGTCCCATTCACTTTCGTGCCCCTGCCAAGATCTTCTGGCGCACTGTCCGCGGGTCTCTCTCTTAACTTACTCGTCTTGTTTGGAATAGTTCATTCTCAAGACTTGAATCGAATTCGTAGATTTCATTTCTTTCAAATTGAATTGAATTTATTGAGTAAATCGAATTCAAACTTGTTGCAATTCTTAGACTGATGATTTTGGTTTTGGTATATTTGGGGCAGAATGATTCCACACAAGACAAAGCGTGGGGAAGCGGCACTTGCCCGATTGAAGGTTTATGAGGGTATCCCACCACCATATGACAAGATCAAAAGGATGGTCATCCCTGACGCTCTTAAGTGAGTGTTCTTTTAGGTTTTTTTTTTTTAAATTAATTGTGTTCGGATTTGTACTGTTCCATTTTCCTCTGATGATATTTACTATCATTTTCTTTTCAATTATATTCAGGGTGTTGAGACTTCAGAGTGGACACAAGTACTGCCTGTTAGGTCGTCTATCATCTGAGGTTGGGTGGAACCACTATGACACCATCAGGGTTAGTGCTTTTTCACATATTGTTCACTTACATTTCCAATATACATATGCTCATATTTTTCTTAATTTAAGTTGTATTTCAACTTTGCTATGTGTTGGAATTTGGATTTGGTGTAATATCATCGACTCTGCTCGAACTATTTTGTTCTTTACTGTTGAATTATGAAAATTGTCAAGTTTATTCTATACTGTATTTCATGATTGGTGTTAATCATAAATTAACGATAGTTAGACTCAAGTAACGGCTTCAAAGCTCAGGTTTATGAAATTTGAGGCAGACAGTTGTCATTTTGCAAAGGAAAATTTTAAAAGCTTACAATATATTAGTACTAAAATGAAACTTTTTCCGAAAAATGAGAGGGGCAATTTCCCCTTCTCTATATTGTGGCTTCGCCACTGGTGTTAGTCTTCTAAATTTCTAGTGCCTTTCAGGTTATTAGGTCGATGTTTTTATCAAACTGTTGCTTTGCTTTTTTTTTTTTTTTTTTTTTTTTTTTTTTTATGTTCGAAGGGGGGTTAATTTCTTGCTGTTCTGATTTTATTATGGCTGCACTCCTTTTTACAATATTGTTAAACATCATTATAGATGTAATGAGCCTTTGCATTTTCAAAAATAGAAAAAGAAAAAAAGAAAATCTATTAATGGCTGGTTATTACCTATCCACTGTATCTTCATTGTGTTGTGTGTGATTACTTGATTTAGTACCCTTGAGTTTCATTGGGAAAGCCCTGAATCATATAATACGCAATGGTTGTAAAATTGCCCACAGGAGCTGGAGAAGAAGAGAAAGGAAAGGGCTCAGGTTATGTATGAGAGGAAGAAGCAGTTGAACAAACTCAGGGTCAAGGCCCAGAAGTCTGCAGAGGAGAAGCTTGGTTCCCAACTAGATATACTAGCTCCTGTTACATACTGACGAGTTAGTAGCTTACAATTTTGTTGAGGATTTGTATCTTGATGGATATTTTCAAGGCTTTATTTTAGTTGAAAAATTAGAATTTGAATCTCCGGTAAAACTCTTGGGGTTGTCTAGTGTTTACTTATTTTGGTTTTTAAGGGGGTTTATATATCAGACTTGTGGTTCATCAGTGTCATTCTTTTTAAGGTGTTACAGGTTTGAACATAAAGTCATCAACTTAATTGGTTTCGTGTTTGTTACAGCATAATCTTTTATGGATTTCATTTGGGAACAAAGTTCCAAGTGTGATTAACTTGGCTAACTTGTTTTCTCATCCTGATATAATTTACGACTTAAAATATGTCCAATTCTAACCCAATATCTAATTATGACTATATGTTGGCTATAAAAGAATTAATTGGACATACGTACAACACGATTAAAATTGGGACTTGTGCTAAGAAGAAAGACAATTTACAAGTAAATTCAGGTTCAAACTTCGCTAATCTAAAAAAAAAAAAAGAAAGCAGGAAAGAAAACTGGGCACTGTAAATTCAATTCTATGATATTTCAGTAAATGATTGAAATTGTACAAAAATAATCTAAAACGTTTACTAAAATATTAAAGGATTGTAATTCTTGTTTATAAAACTTAAGAATTTTAATTCTAACGGGAGACTGTTTTTAATTTTTTTAATATTGAATTTCTTAAAATTTAAGTTTTTTTTTTTTTTTTTATCTTAAATAGTTTAAAGAATAATTTTTTATTAAATTCTGATAATTTATTGTTCCAACGTTATTTTTCTATAAAACTAACAGATCCTAAGTTTCATTAATCATGTAAAAAGGAATATGTTAGGATGACAAGCTTATGAATTTATTTTTTTTAAAGGGTAATATATATTATTCTTCTAAAAAGGGTGTTTGTATTGTTTAATAGCATTTATGTTTATAATGTGTGTGCTATGAATAATCAATTATATCGATTTTATTTTGAATTTTTTAAAATAGAAACAATAACGATGTAATGCCCAAACAAAACCTAAGTAAGATATACAAAGAATGTAGGAGCATTAAGAAAATACTAAAGCAAAACTAGAAGAGATTAATTCTCACTAAGATTAATGTTACTTGAGAAAACTAAAAGAATGGACAAACTTATTTCCAACATAACCATAAAAACATGTAAATCTAAGGACAAATTTAGGCCTTGGAAGACTTGATGAGCGCTTGCGCATCAGAAGTTGATGGAAGTGCTGGAATTGCTCCTTTCTGAGTTGTACAAATTGCCCCACATGCATTTGCAAATGTCAATGCTTCTTTCAATTTCCCTTCATTCTGCAATTTCCATGTTTGTAATTCACAAAATTAGTATCACTAAGATCACTATAATTCCTAAGTACATTTCGAAAAAAGAGCCATTACCGTACCTCAAAAATTGAAGCATCTTTGGCAACAGAAACCAGAAGTGCACCAACAAAAGCATCACCTGCACCAGTTGTGTCTACTGTTTTCACTGAATACCCAGAAACCTTTCCTTTAAAACTCTGCACATAGATTGTTCAACAATTTGAGTGTCATTCGTAAGCACTTAATTTTTTTTTTTCATAAATATATAAAAGGCTATTGTGGTATATAAATGAGAAAAAGAATTACCTTAGTGAAGTATCTGCAACCCTTTTCTCCATCAGTGACAATAAGCAACTTGAGGCGATCATGGTACAGTGAAAGAACAACTTCTTCTTTTGTAGGATCTCCTTGTGTCAGGAAGGCTACTTCATCATCACTTACCTTTATGAAATCAGCTTCATTCCATATACTCTTAATTCCATCTCTAGCAGCCTCATGAGAGGGCCAAAGTGGCAATCTTACATTTGGATCATAAGAAAGCAAAATCCCAGCTGCCTTTGCAGCTTTCATTGCTGCCATGTGAGCAGATCTGCATGGCTCTGATATCAAACTTATTGATCCGTAATGGAATATCTTTGCCTGCTTAATCAAACCCATGTTCAATTCTGATTCCTTCAGCAGCATATCAGCACTAGGATTCCTGTAGAACATGAATTCTCTTTCTCCATTCTTTTTCAGTGTCACAAAAGCCAATGCCGTTCTTGCTTCCTGATCAAAGGATACTCCTTCGCAATTCACACCATTCTTCTTCAAGATGTTCACAAGCATGTGTCCGAACTCATCCTCACCAACCTGTCACATATATAATAATAATTAAATTATGATGACAGCATGAAATTTATCCAATAGAACCAGTAATTAAATTATATGATTCGTTCTATGACCCTAATTCAAAAAGATTAATATCAATAATAAATTGAAAATCAATAAATTGTAATTTATGAAGTGATGTTAATTACCTTGCCAATGAAGGCAGAATTACCACCAAGCTTGGTGATAGCACAAGCAACATTAGCAGGAGCACCGCCAGGTGCCTTGATGAAGGCACCAGATTCTGCCAAGGAAACACCAGCAACATCTGGGACAAAATCTATTAACATCTCCCCAAAAGAAACAATCAATGGTGCTGGGTTTGCTGTTGAGATCGTCATCTCCTCTTCTCTACTGTTTTTCTTGATCTTGAATATGTATATGTATAAAACTTCTTCCTTCTTTCTGTTTGTATGTGATAAAGAAAACCCTTATCACAAGTACTCTATATATAGAGATGTTCGAATGATAAATCTACCAAAATCTTTGATCTTTTTGTTAAACCATATCCATTTCGGATATGGTTAACTGTATTTAATACTATTCCTGAAAAAACTCTAATAAGTTTGGATCATGTAAATTATTAGTCTGTTAGATTCTGATGATTTAGATTAGAAAACCTTTTCGGACTATGATTCTGCAGTTTCCATGTATAATATGTATTCTTTTGCTAAGTCCATATATTTATCGGTCAAAATTTGTTACCTCTTCTGTTTTACAAGGACAAGTTGTTATTTTATCATTCACTGCTTCAGCAAAAAATCCACTGTAATATTTCCTTTAATAATAAGTTAACAAATTAATAAATAAATTAAGTCCAATATGTAATAGAACTTAGGATAAATATATAAAATTACTTTATCGTTTCATCATTTTACAATTTTCAAAATATAATTTTTTTTTCAGATAAAAAAAAACACGTGGTTACAGCGTGATAAAAAAAGATATTTCACCATTAAAAAGTCTCGATTTGTAAGGATTTAGCCATTATTATTATATTTCTCGTATTTGATAATATAGCTTTAGAGCTTAATAACTCAAACCATCATTTTTTGACCGTTAAATCGATATCATCGTACTAATGACTTTTTAAATCGTAATTTAACAATCAAATATTGGAATTATGAGTTGTTAAGCTCCAAACTCAAGTTATCAAACATGAACAATATGATAATGATGGACGATCGACGTAAATGTGACTAAATCCTTTTAAATCGTGACTTTTTAATGATAATATAACTATTTTTACCACGATTTGTAACCACATACCTTTTTTTGTCTAAAAAAAACTACATACTAAAAATTGTAAAATGATGAAACCACATAATACTTTTATGTACTTATTCTTAGAACTCATCTCTAAATTTAAATCTTTTACTATATATATTTAATTTCTTTACCTATAAACATTTAATCTTTACTAATTGTTCTGATACTTTTATTTTATTAAAATTTAGTCAATAAGAAAAACCCAACCATATCTTTCAATTTGCAGCCCGTCACTCAAAATCCTGCCAAATCAAATTTTCTCCTTAAATCTTTTTCTAATTTTACCAATAAATACGACTAAATAAGATTTCATGAATATTTAAAAAAAAAAAAAACAAGACTTCATAAAATAGTATCCGGTATTACATAGGATAATATCTCAATAAACCAAAGTATTTATACTAAATCTAATATCACACTCATTGATTGAATAATTACAATTTTTCTAAAATTATTATATAATATAATTTTAGCACTAAATATTAATAGTTTATTTTATATATGTCTTATTATTGTACCGTTAGGCAGAAATGATACTAACACAAATTATTGAGAGTTTTGTAGATTATTAAAGATTCAAAATATTTCACTTTCCACTGTTCTCTAGAAGAAGTCGACTATTCAAAATACTAATACTACATAAACACTAAATTAATCTGTATATAATTCAAGAAAACGTGTTACTAATTCAACAATTTAGCTATAGCTTGAGAGATCACTGTCTGAACAATGTTTATACCAACTGAAGTCATATTATCACAAAACGGGCTCATATCTGAAACTCTGTAGCCAAAAAGCCATTGTTTCTAAGTAATAAGACTCAAACTCAGGCGTCAGAAAGTTGTTACATATTTTCACATGATCCATACGGGGAGGAACTTCACACACAAAAACCTGAACAAAGAACAACCTTTTACCTCATCTGCCCAACTTCAGCAAGATTTTCAAGCAGATGCAGTCTACCATGTTTTTCAAGAACTCGCAATAGGCGCATCTCAAGCAATTACTTGCCAATAGAGATCCCAAGATTCCCCAGAATCCTAGAGCAAATCCAACCCCCAGGCCAACATAAAGTGATGACCTCTCATTCCATTCTTCGCCTTCTCGAATGCTGTTTCCGGTGCCATCAGTGTTGATATTTAGGGATTTGTGTCTCTCCCATATTGTTAAGTTATTAATTTTTAAGGAGTATTTCTCCCACATTGCTAAGTTAACAATCTTGAGGTACCTTGCAAGCCTATATAATAGAGGCCTCACCTTGTTATTCAATCATCCCAAAAATAAGAGAAAAATATTAGAGAGTTAAGCAATTATTTTTCTCCTATTATAAAGAGAGAATTTTAATGTTTTCTCTTTTATAAATAGAGAGTTTGTAACTCCTATTATTTTCTTATAGTAAAATTCTTCTATCATTGCCCGTGGTTTTTACCCTAATTTGTTTAGAAATTTTTCACGTAAATCTGTGTGTTCTATTGTGTATTTTGTCTTACTTTATCTTTATTTTCTCAAATTATTAGCTGTGATTTTGTTCTATCAGGTTCATATTTTTCTACAATTGGTATCAGAGCCTGGTTGGTAAGAAATTCTTTAAAATTCTGTGATTGCAGCTCAGTCTGATCTTTCACATCAGAAGAGGGTTTTTTTTGAGGTTTCTTTGGTGCAAAAGAGCTTGTGTGGAGTAGTAAGAATACTTACAATTTAGGGAAGGTTTTGTCTAAGGAGATTGGTATTTAAAAGGTCCGCTTGTGACCCTCCAGTCTTTCTTGGAAACTTACCTAGTGAGTTGTGTTCATTACTGCGGTTCATTTTACAAGCTAAAAGGCATCGTTTATGATAGAAGCAATGACGACAAAATTTGAGATTGAAAAGTTCAACGGGAGTAATTTCTCACTGTGGAAATTAAAGATAAAGGCTGTATTGAGAAAAGATAATTGTCTTGCGGCTATCAGTGAACTACCGACAACACTCACAGATGATAATAAGTGGAACGAGATGGATGGGAATGCTATTGCAAACCTTCATTTGGCACTTGCAGATGGGATCTTGTCCAGTATAGAAGAAAAGAAAACGGCAAAAAAGATTTGGGACCACCTCACTAGACTGTACGAAGCCACACAACAAAATTTTTCTTAAGAGGAAACTTTACACATTAAGAATGTCAGAATCTACTTCAGTGACAGAGCACCTTAATGTCTTGAATACTCTATTTTCTTAACTCATATCTCTGGGCTATAAAATAGAGTCACAAGAACGTGCAGAAAGATTATAGTATAGGCAGCAATGTCGCATACTGTCTTCTAACTGAGAAAGGGGAGCCATCAACTCTCCAAGAAGCAATGGCGATTCGGATGCATCTCGTTGGATGGCGTGAATGCAAGAAGAGATGGAAGCTCTACATAAGAACAAGACTTGGGAGCTTGTGCCACTACCACAAGAAAGAAAGGCCATTGGCAACAAATGGGTCTTTAAGATCAAAAGAAATAGTGATGATCAAGTGGAGCGGTTTCGTGCAAGAATGGTGGTGAAAGGATATGCTTAGAAGGAGGGGATTGACTTCAATGAAATATTTTCCCCTGTGGTTCGAGTAGTCTTGGCGATGTGTGCTACATTTGACTTATATCTAAAGCAGCTAGATGTGAAAACAACTTTTCTTCATGGAGATCTTAAGGAAGAAATTTATATGCTCCAGCCAGAAGGTTTTGAAGAAAAAGGAAAGCGGAACTTGGTTTGTAGGTTGAACAAATCTTTATAGGGTTTAAAGCAGGCGCCGAGGTGTTGGTATAAGAGATTTGATTCCTTCATCATGAGCCTTGGATACAACAGACTTAATGCAGACCCTTGTGCATATTTCAAGAGGTTTGGTAAAAGTGATTTATTATCTTACTGTTGTATGTAGATGACATATTGGTAGCAGGCCCCAACAAAGATCATATTGAAGAACTAAAGACACAGTTGGCTAGAAAATTTGAAATGAAGGACTTGGGACCAGCAAACAAGATTCTAGGGATGCAAATTCACCGAGACAGAAACAATAAGAAGATTTGGCTTTCTCAGAAAAATTATTTGAAGAAGGTCTTGCGACGCTTTAATATGGAAGATTGTAAGTCAATTTCTACCCCACTTCTTGTTAGTTTCAAATTATCCTCCAGTATGAGTCCTAGCAGTGAAGAAGAAAGGATGAAAATGTCTCGAGTACCGTATGCATTAGTAGTAGGGAGTTTAATGTTCATACACGACCAGACATTACACATGCAGTGGAAGTAGTAAGTCGGTACATGGCGAATCCTGGCAGAGAGCATTGGAATGCTGTAAAGAGGATTCTAAGATATGTTAAGGGAACTTCAGATGTTGCATTGTGTTATGGAGGATCAGACTTTATTATCAGAGGATATGTTGACTCAGATTATGCAGGTGATCTTGATAAAAGTAAATCTACTACAGGGTATGTGTTCACACTTCTTGTGGCTGCGGTCGGTTGTGGCGACATCAACAACAGGCGAGAATATGTAGCGCTACACAAGTTAGTAAGGAAGCAGTATGGTTGAAAATGATGATGGAGGAACTCGAGCACGAACAAGAGCATATTCCTCTGTTCTGTGACAGTCAGAGTGTCTTGCATCTCGCAAGGAATCCAGCTTTTCATTCAAAGTCAAAGCACATACGAGTCCAGTATCACTTCGTTCGTGAAAAAGTGGAAGAAGGCACTATGGATATGCAAAAACTTCATACTAAAGATAACCTAGCAGATTTTTTGACGAAGGCAGTTAACACTGATAAATTTATTTGGTGTCAATCCTCTAGTGGCCTGATAAAAGTATAAGCAGCATGGAAAGGCAAGGAAGAAAGGACGGTGTGAAGATCTGACTGATGCTCAATCAAATCTTCAAGTGGGAGATTGTTAATATTTAGGGATTTGTGTCTCTCCCACATTGTTAAGTTATTAATTTTTAAGGAGTATTTCTCCCACATTGCTAAGTTAACAATCTTGAGGTACCTTCCAAGCCTATATAATAGAGGCCTCACCTTGTTATTCAATCATCCCAAAAATAAGAGAAAAATATTAGAGAGTTAAGCAATTATTTTTCTCTTATTATAAAGAGAGAATTTTAATATTTTCTCTTTTATAAATAGAGAGTTTGTAACTCCTATTATTTTCTTATAGTAAAATTTTTCTATACTTGCCCGTGGTTTTTACCCTAATTTGTTTAGGGGTTTTCCACGTAAATCTGTATGTTCTATTGTGTAGTTCATATTTTTCTAAAATCAACCCCTGATGGATGCTGTGTTTTTCCATCATCTGAGCAGTCACTCAATGGAGGTCCACAAAGCCTTTGATTACCCATATATGCAGAGGCATCGAAGCTTTGAAGTTGGGTGCTTAATAGAATTTTCCCTGTCAATTGGTTCTTTGACAAGTTCAAATATCCGAGGAAAGACAAATCAGCCAAGCTTGTCGGAATTCTACCGGAAAGTTTATTGCAAGACAAATCAAGAGATTCCAATAATTTCAAGAGCCCAATTCTGCTGGGAATGGCTCCAGTCAAATTGTTCATTGACAAATTCAGTGATATTACTCCTAATAAACGTGTCACTTCTTCAGGAATTTCTCCATTCAGATTGTTGTTTGAAAAATCAATGATCTTCAGCAGCCCTAATGTTTTTCCATATTCTTGCTCAAGTCCTTTCCACACAACAGATGCGTAATCAACATAGTATGCAGAATCATTGGGAAGCCGAAGTGATTTACTTCCATTCCAGTAACTATATGATAGATCAAATCTATAGGATATGGTGTTACTTGAACTTTGAATTTGGGTCATAGTGGTGAGGTTATTAATGCAAGATGGAATAGTTCCAGATAAGCTGTTGAACGAAATATCTAATACCTGAATAGCTTTAAGATGACATATTGTTGAAGGAATGTTTCCATAAAACTCATTTAATTGCAGACGAAGCACAATTAAGTTTCTCAGACTTTCTCCTATCCATGTTGATACCTTTCCTGTCAACTTATTCCCTCCAAGATCTAGAAGCGTCAGCCTAAAGCAATTCTTCAAGGATGAAGGCAGTTTCCTGTAAAATTGTTGTTCCTCAAACGCATTGATTCAATTTGGTGAAGTGAGCCAATTGAGCTTGGGATTATCCCAGATAAACTATTGTTCTCCAAATTAAGAATGACCAACAATCTGAATTGACCCCAACAATTAGGAAGGCCTCCTGATAGCAAATTTTCAGAAAGGTCAAGATAGCTCAAAGCACTATCAGTTATAGTGCATAAGACAGACACAGTCCCTGTAAACGTATTTTTGGACAGATTGAGTACTGTCGTGTTGTAAAAAAATGGCGGTATAGGGCCATGGAACAAGTTGGAGCTCAAATCTATTGCAGGAAAAGAATGTAATTCTAATGATAGCTTTGGCACTTCGCCATAGATTTGGTTAAAGGAGGATTCAAGTACCGCAATTTGGAAGGAAAAATCCAAAACCAGGTAGGTATGTTATCTAAAATCTCTGAATTTGAGATATCAAGGTGAGAGAAGTTTTTTTGGTTTTGGAGCCAGGTAGGAAACTGCAGGCCTAACTTACAAGAGCTTAATTTGATAACATCCAGCTTAAATGTGGGAACCCAAACAAAATTGACATTCAGAGATAGTGAATTGTGAGACAAATCTAGTTTCTGCAGCTGGGATAGGTTAGACAGGTGTGCTTCTATGACAACTCCATTCAACCTATTTGAAGAAACATCCAAAATTTGGAGCTTTCGTAGCTTGTCTATGCTGTCAGTTAAACTTCCAGTTAACTCATTGTTGCCCACAACTAACTCCGTGAGCGATGACATCTTCGAAAGATCAGGCAGTGACCCGACTAATCGGTTATTTCCTACATTCAAAATACGAAGTTGAGAAAAGTGCATAAAGGTTTTAGGAAAAGACTCATCCAAATGATTATGATCAAGATATAATTCTCTCAAGGACGGAAACTCATTGATATCAGGAATTGACCCTTCAAGCTGATTTTCGCTTAATCCCAGTATCTGTAATGATTTCTTGGCACAGCCAGTGAGGTTTTGCAGCAAATCCGAAAGTAATCCAGAGACACCAAACACCCACAAAGTTCTTAAGTTGCAAAGATTTCCGAAAGATGCCGGTATCCCACCTTGGATTTTATTCGAAAGGAGGGTAAGACGTACAAGTGATGCCATGTCTCCAAAAGAATCTGAAATGGGACCTCTTAATTGCTGATCATCAAAGATTTGAAGATCAACTATGGCAGTGCTAATGTTGAATAACCATGAGTTTATGGAGGTATTGAAGGTGTTAAAAATGAGTTGACGAGCGGCAAGAGACTTGGAAGAATCAACATGGGAAAGAGATGAAGGATAAATCTCAGGAAATTGGCAATTACTTAATTGCAAGGTGGACAAAGAAGGGTGCATTTTTATTGATTTGAGCCAATCTACACCTTCCCCAAAGCTCATCTGACTTAAGTACTCTTAAAGAAGAAAGGCGATCAAGCCATCCAATGCTATCTAATCTCATCTCATAGTTCAAGCTGAGATCAAGATACTGGAGCATAGAGAGATTCCCAAGCTGGTAAGGAAATGTTTCAATAGCATTGTTCGACAGGTCGAGATATATTAACGTACTAAGGGAACCCATAAATTCTGGTATGTCACTGAACCAATTATTACTGAGATCCAAGTGACTCAAATATGGTAATTCAAGCAAGGAAGAGCTTAACTCACCACCAATTCCTGTCCAAACAAAATTCCCATCACCTCCTAGAGCATAAATGCCATCTCTGCCTATCATTATGGGCCTGAGGTCAAGCATGACCACGTGACCGGTATGCTTGTCGCACCTGACCCTGCTCCATCTACAACAATCTTCTTCTTCATTTGTCCATGAAGAAAGCAGGTTTGCTCTATCAATTAGGCCTTTCTTGAAGTGGAGCAGAGCTTGTCTCTCGCTCTCTATGCACCTTATAACAGTTGCACTTCCTGATCCATTATTGCTGAATTTGGTCATAACTACACTGCAAAGCACGCATGATATCAGTAATAGCTGAAGTTGAAGGGATCGATATCTTGTAGAAAAATATGAACCTGATAGAGCAAAATCACAGCTAATAATTTGAGAAAATAAAGATAAAGAAAGACAAAATACACAATAGAACACACAGATATACGTGGAAAACCCCTAAACAAATTAGGGTAAAAAACCACGGGCAATGATAGAAGAATTTTACTATAAGAAAAAATAATAGGAGTTACAAACTCTCTATTTATAAAGGAGAAAACATTAAAATTCTCTCTTTATAATAGGAGAAAAATAATTGCTTAACTCTCTAATATTTTTCTCTTATTTTGGGATACTTTAATAACAAGGTGAGGCCTCTATTATATAGGTTTGGAAAGTACCTCCACATTGTTAACTTAGCAATGTGGGAGAAAATGCTCCTCAAATATCAACAATCTCCCATTTGAAGATTTGATTGAGGATCAATCAGATCTTCACACCGTTCTTTCTTCCTTGCCTTTCCATGCTGCTTATACTTTTATCAGGTCACTAGAGGATTGACACCAAATAAATTTGTCAGTGTTAACTGCCTTCGTCAAAAAATCTGCTAGATTGTCTTTAGTATGAATTTTCTGCATATCCACAGTGCCCTCTTCCACTTTTTCACGAACGAAGTGATACTGGACTCGTATGTGCTTTGACTTTGAATGAAAAGTCGGATTCCTTGCGGATGCAAGGCACTCGACCGCTGCAGTAGGAATATGCTCTTGTTCGTGCCCGAGTTCCTCCATCATCATTTTCAACCATACCGCTTCCTTACTAGCTTGTGTACTGCTACATATTCTGCTTGTTGATGTCGCCACAACCGATCGCAGCTTTGATACCAACTCACACTCCGCCAAGAAGTGTGAACACATACCTAGTAGATTTGCTTTTATCAAGATCACCTGCATAATCCGAGTCAACATATCATCCGATAATAAAGTCCGATCCTCCATAACATAATGCAACATCCGAGGTTCCCTTAACATATCTTAGAATCCTCTTTATGACATTCCAATGCTCTACCAGGGATTCGCCATGTACCGACTTACTACTCCCAATCGCATGTGCAATGTCCGGTCGTGTACAAATCATCGCGAACATTAAACTCCCCACTCATCGATGCATACGGTACTCGAGACATTTCCATCCTTCCTTCTTCAACGCTAGGACTCATACTGGAGGATAATTTGAAACTAACAGGAAGTGGGGTAGAAATTGACTTACAATCTTGCATATTGAAGCGTCATAAAGACCTTCTTCAAATAATTTTCCGAGAAAGCCAAATCTTCCTATTGTTTCGCCCTCGGTGAATTTGCATCCCTAGAATCTTGTTTGCTAGTCCCAAGTCCTTCATTTCAAATTCCCTAGCCAATCGCATGCCTTTAGTTCTTCAATATGATCTTTGTTGGGGCCTGCTACCAACATGTCATCTACATACAATGCAGATAATAAAATCACTTTTACCAAACCTCTTGAAATATGCACAAGGGTCTGCATTAAGTCTGTTGTATCCAAGGCTCATGATGAAGGAATCAAATCTCTTATATCAACACCTCGGCGCCTGCTTTAAACCGTATAGAGATTTGTTCAACCTACAAACCAAGTTCCGCTTTCCTTTTTCTTCAAAACCTTCTGGCTGGAGCATATAAATTTCTTCCTTAAGATCTCCATGGAGAAAAGCTGTTTTCACATCTAGCTGCTCTAGATGTAAGTTAAATGTAGCACACATCGCCAAGACTACTCGAACAGTTGTTAATCGAACCACAGGGGAAAATATTTCGTTGAAGTCAATCCCCTCCTTCTGAGCATATCCTTTCACCACCATTCTTGCACGAAACCGCTCCACTTGATCATCACTATTTCTTTTGATCTTAAAGACCCATTTGTTGCCAATGGCCTTTCTTCCTTGTGGTAGTGGCACAAGCTCCCAAGTCTTGTTCTTATGTAGAGCTTCCATCTCTTCTTGCATTGCTGCCATCCACTGAGATGCATCTGAACTGCTCATTGCTTCTTGGAGAGTTGATGGCTCTCCTTCCTCAGTTAGAAGAGCGATGTCGGCATTGCGCCTATATCATAATCTTTATGCCAGTTGGTGTAAATTTTATACGTTTTCCCTTTCCAAGTTCGACTCTTCAACTTGGTACCGGCTCTTCAAACTCGACCGGTTCTTCCTCTTCGTGCTCTGGTGCTACTTCAGAAGAATCTTCTTCTGTAGACTTTCTTTCCACCTGTATAGTTGTAGTCTCTGAATTTTCTTTTGAAGTGCTATCATCTTCTCCCTTCAATTTATCTTCTAGGAAGATTACATCCCTGCCGATTATAACCTTGTGGGCGTTGGGATCCCACAGCGATACCCTTCACACCATCGAAGATATCCCAAGAACAAACACTTCGGATTTTGGATCCGACTTTGTAGTTTCTTGGATATTATACATCACATACAGGACTTCCAAATATATGGAGGTTTGAATAATCAACTGGCTTCCCACCCACATCTCCATCGGTGTCTTTTGATCAATTCTTTGTAGATGGAGACCGGTTAATCACATAACAGGCGGTGTTAACTGCCTCAGCCCAGAATGCCTTATTTAGGCCTGCAGCTCCCAACAATGCTCTAGTTCTTTCTAACAGAGTTTTGTTCATCCGCTCTGCCACTCCATTTTGTTGAGGAGTGTATGCCGTAGTGAACTGTCTCTTGATGCCTTCTTGCTTGCAAAAGCTATTAAATTCATGACCTGTGTATTCTCCTCCATTATCTGTCCTTAAACACTTGATCTTATTGCACGAATCAAGTTCAACCCGCTTTGTAAGTTTTGAAAATTACAAATACATCTCCCTTGCTCTTGATTGGATACACCCAACATCTCCTTGAGTAATCATCGATGAAGGACACAAAGTACTTAGCTCCTCCTAGTGATGAAACCGGTGCTTGCCATACATCAGAGTGAACTAATTCTAGAACATCCTTGCTTCTAGAATTGGATGTATTGAACTGTAGTCGATGCTGCTTGCTTGTTATGCAATGCTCACAAAAGGGTAATGACACCTTTGTGAGACCGGGGAAGTAGATTTTCTCAAGTGAGAATCTTCATGCCTTGTTCAGACATATGTCCAAGCTTCTGATGCCACACTATTGCAGATCTCTCGCTTGAACTACTTGAAGCAACAGATGCTTCTGCTTCATGCACAGTCTCTCCCAAAAACATATACAAATTAGCAGCAATTTTTTCTCCTTTCATAATTACAAGCGCTCCTCGGCTAATCTTCATGATTCCTTTCTGAACTTTGATAATGCAATTAAGATCATCCAAATTTGTCCCGGAGATAACAAATTCTTCTTCGGACCTTCCACATGTCGCACTCCTTGAATAGTGCGGTACATCATGCATCTTCAACTGATAGTTCCAATGCCTATAATCTTTAAGGCATTATCTTCACAACTATACACAGATCCTCCTAAGATAGGTTCATAATGATGGAACCACTCTCTTGAGAGGTCATGTGATAAGTTGCTCCTGAGTCAAGAAGCCATACATCGGCCAAATCTCTTCCTTTCGATTGATATTGCTGCTTCACGTATAATACATTTCCATCATCCAAGTGCATGCCACATTCCCTTGAGGATTGGAATTCTTTAAACTCCAACAATCCTTCTTGGTGACCTTTCTTACCACAATTGTAGCATTTATAATTCTTCTTACTCTTTGATTTTGATCTACCATGATTGTGACTCCCACTTGGACCACGTTCTATTGATCTCCCTCTCATCACCATCAAGGCTTCCACTTATTGTGAACTTGCCTGCTTGTCTTCCTTGTTTTTTCGCCGATTTTCTTCTTCAAGAATAGCTACCGCTATATCATCAAAGACTAGAATTTCGATAACAGCATTATTTGTCAAACTGATGATGAGTTGATCATACGAATCAGGTAGACTTTGGAGTAGAAGTTCTGCACGTTCTTGTGACTCTATTTTATAGCCCAACGATGTGAGTTGAGAAAATAGAGTATTTAAGACATTAAGATGCTCACATCAAGTAGATTCCCGACATTCTTAAGGTGTAAAGTTTCCTCTTAAGGAAAATTTTGTTGTGTAATGACTTGGCCTCGTCACGGTGAGGTGGTCCCAAATCTCCTTTGCCGTTTTCTTTTCTTCTATGCTGGACAAGATCCCATCTGCAAGTGCTAGATGAAGGTTTGCAATAGCATTCCCATCCATCTCGTTCCACTTATTATCATCTGTGAGTGTTGTTGGTCGTTCACTGATAGCCGCAAGACAATTGTCTTTTCTCAATACAGCCTTTATCTTTAATTTCCACAGTGAGAAATTACTCCCGTTGAACTTTTCAATCTCAAATTTTGCCGCCATTGCTTCTATCACAAACGGTGCGTTTTAGCTTGTAAAATGAACCGCAGTAATGAACACAACTCACTAGGTAAGTTCCCGGAAAGACTGGAGGTCCTGGCGGACCTCTTAAATACCAATCTCCTTAGATGAACCTTCCCTAGATTGTAAGTATTCTTACTACTCCACACAAGCTCTTTTGCACCAAAGAAAACCTCAAACTCCCTGTGAAAGATCGGTGCAATCACGAATTTTAAGGAATTTCTTACCAACCAGGAGCTCTGATACCAATTGTAGAAAAATATGAACCTGATAGAGCAAAATCACAGCTAATAATTTGAAAAAATAAAGATAAAGAAAGACAAAATACACAATAGAACACACAGATATACGTGGAAAACCCCTAAACAAATTAGGGTAAAAAACCACGGGCAATGATAGAAGAATTTTACTATAAGAAAAAATAATAGGAGTTACAAACTCTCTATTTATAAAGGAGAAAACATTAAAATTCTCTCTTTATAATAGGAGAAAAATAATTGCTTAACTCTCTAATATTTTTCTCTTATTTTGGGATACTTTAATAACAAGGTGAGGCCTCTATTATATAGGTTTGGAAAGTACCTCCACATTGTTAACTTAGCAATGTGGGAGAAAATGCTCCTCAAATATCAACATATCTACCACCAGACATGAAGATACTCATGATCAAAAGTAACAGTGAGAACTAATGGGAAATTAGAGAAAGTGGAATGCTGTATTTTTATATATTCCTGAGAGAAATTGGTGTAGGATTAAGTATGACTTCAGTTGTCAAACTTGAAAGTAAATGGAAAGGAGTCTAATCCTTCTTTTCATTTTTTTGACATTGTAAATAATCAGTTCAAAGAATTATCAGATTTTTTTGACTTCTACTTGGCTTTTTGTTTCCACTTTCCAAGTCCTTTCTATTTTTTGTTTCTTGTTTGACAGAGACTTTCCAAGTCCTTCCCGTCAGTCATTCTGATAGATCTATTAAAATAAAACTCCGATCTAGACCCGGAAGCCTCCACACTACTATTAACTCTTTATTAATATATATATTTCAGTAATTTCGAAGAAGTTGCATAATTTTAAAAAATAATTTCAGAAATATTTAATAATTAACAATTAAAATTTAATTTGTAATTTTTATTTTTGCCAAACTTGACATCAATGGACCATCCTTCTCCTTAAGCTCCTTTTTAGGTTTAGCTAGTAGCTCACAATCTTGTTGGTTTCTTAATGAATTTCCTAATTTTGAAGGTTATTTAGCATAACTTCAGTCTGTGTTTGTAGCTATATATTTATAGTGTGTTTACTTGTTTCGGTTTTGAAGCAATGCTCGTCTCATAATTTAACAAATCAGAGAGTTTGCCATAGAAAATCTCAGAACTAAAAAAGAAAAAAAGAAAATGGTTGGACATCTCTCCATCTTCATCATAGGCAAAAACTCCAATGGTTGTTTTGTGGATGCAAAGCAGCGTGTGGAAAAGTCTAAATGACTGAAAAAGTTTCCACACTATAAATTATTAGTCAATGTTTACCCAACCATGGGACCCTGATTTCAAATTGTGTATTAGAATTCATTATTAAATATTTTGGTAGACTATATTTATAATCTATAATCTATATACAATAATGGACCATAGAAAATAAGGATTAAAATTCAGAATATTTTTATGCATCCAATCCAATGATCGATCCTAATATTTTCTGTCACAAAAAAATGATGATCCTAATATTTAAATTAATTAATGACCGATCCTAATATTTCTTTTAATCAATTAATATTAATAGCTAAATTATTGGTTATGTAATATTATTTATTAAATATTTTTATCCTAGTAATTTGATAAGTGGAAATTAAATTTTAAATATATATTTTAAAAATAAAAAGCGTGGTTTTTTAAGAAAATAATAAATTATTAGTATATTTAAAGTCTATTTTTTTTTATTGTTGTAACTTTATTCAATTAAATTGTGTTAAGTATTATATTTAAAATCATTCATATAAACCTTATAAACCATTTAAGACATATCAACAACACTTTTATTTTTTGAAAAGTTAAACATGTTTGATTTTTAATTTATGAGAAGTAATTTAATTTTCCGAAAAATAGAGTATTGTATACCAAATAAGAACTAACTATTTTAGTTTGCCATGATTAGTAAAAGGAAATTTGTAATAAGAAAGTTCTATTATATAATCAAGACAGCCAACCAAACAACTAAGTCAACTAAGTGTAACATAACACAGTAAAACTAATCTAATATCACACTTTATGGAGTGGAATTTGAGGACCAAATCACTCACAGTTGCAAATGCTTGTGCACAATTAAGTCTGTGGCTCCTCATTCATGTACACATTTCCACAAGATAAATGCAGGGCACTTCTTAGTACACAGAATCAACAGAACAAAGGGCAACTTAATACCTCATCTGCCCAACTTCAGCATGATTTTCAAGTACAGACAGTCTACTGTGTTTTCCAAGAACTGGAAGTAAGGGCTTCTCCAACACTTACTTAACAATAAAGGGCCCAAGATTCCCCAGAACCCTAGCGCAAATCCAACCCCCATTCCAGCAAGAAGTGACGGCTTGTCAATCCACTCTTCGCCTTCTTTAACACTATTGCCAATGCCGGCAGGCCCTGATGAATGTTGCATTGTTCCATCACCTGGGCAGTCACTCAGTGGAGGCCCGCAAAGCCCTGGATTTCCCAAATATGCAGAGGCATCAAAGCTTTGAAGTTGAGTGCTTGATGGAATTCTCCCTGTCAATTGATTCTTTGACAAGTCCAACTTACTGAGGAAAGATAAACCGGCTAAGCTTGTGGGAATTTTACCTGAAAGTTTATTGTGGGACAAATCAAGAGATTCCAACAATTTCAAGTGGCTGATTCTTCCAGGGATAGCACCGGTCAGATTGTTTCTTGATAAGTTGAGGGAAATCATTCCTAACAGACTTGTCATTTCTTCAGGAATTTCTCCAGTTAGATTATTGTTTGAAAGATCTATGATCTTTAACAATTTTAGTGTTTTTCCGTACTCTTGCTCAACTCCCCTCCATACTACCAATGCATTGTCAATATAATCAGCAGAGTATTTTGTACCCCAATCACCACTTCCCTTCCAATAACTATAGCCATTGAAAAATTGATGGATTAAAGCTGAAGTCGAATTTTGATTCTGAGCTAAAGCAGTGAGATTGTGGAGACAAGATGGAATAGATCCTGAGAAATGATTGAATGAAAGATCTAATATCTGAAGATAGCGGAGATAACAAACTGTTGAAGATACATTTCCATAGAACTCATTTGACCGAAGACGAAGAACAATTAATTTGGTTAAGCTTTCTCCTATCCAAGCTGATACCTTTCCTGTTAACTTATTCCCTCCAAGATCTAGCAGCTCTAGTTGAGAGCAATTTCTCAAAGATGAAGGCATTTCTCCTGTAAAGCTGTTGTTCCTCAAGTGCAATGTCTGAATATTGTAAAGGAAGCCCATTGAACTTGGAATACTCCCAGATAAATCATTGTTCTCGAAATTAAGAATGACCAACTGTTTGAACTGCGCCCAACAATCAGGAAGGCCTCCTGATAAGCTGTTATCAGAAAGGTCAAGATAGGTCATACCACTATCCATTACTGTGCATAAGAAAGACAGGGATCCTGTAAATGCATTTTTGGAGAGATTTAGCACTGATGTGTTAGAAAGGAATGATGGTATAGTACCATAGAACAAGTTGGAACTTAGATCAACTGAAGGCAAGGTATAGAACTCTGCTGATTGATTTGGAACCTTGCCGTATAAATGGTTAAATGAGAGATTCAAATACCGTATTTTGGAGCTGAAATTCCAAAACCAGCTAGGGACAACGTCTGAAATCTCAGAATTGGAGATATCAAGGTGAGAGAAATTTCTTTGGCTTTGAAGCCAGCCAGGGAAATGCGGACCTATTCTGCAAGAGCTGAGTTTGATCATATCTAATTGAAAAGACGGAGTCCAATCGGCACTGAAATTCAAAGCTAAAGAATTATAAGACAAGTCTAGCTGCTGCAGCCTGGAGAGATTAGACAAATGGACTTCTGAGACAACTCCATTTAACTTATTTGAAGAAGCATCCAGGATTCTGAGTCCAAATAGCTCTCCTAAACTCTCACTGACATTGCCACTGAGCTCATTGTTGGCCAGATGCAACTCAGTCAAGGATGAGAATTTAGAAAAACTAGGCAATGGCCCAACTAATCTGTTTCCTTCAAGGTTCAAGTTAAGAAGCTTGGAGAATTGTTTAAAGATTGGAGGAAAAGATCCATCCAAATGATTTCGATCGAGATGTAATTCTCTTAGCGATTCAAATTCAGTGATATCAGGAATTGACCCTCTAAGTTGGTTATTACTTAAGCTTAGAATCTCTAACGATTTCTTGGCACACCTCAGATTTCCTACAAAATCAGGAAATGGCTCACTTAGATGATTGCCAGACAAGTCTAATGTTTTCAAGCGACAAAGATTCCCAAAGGATATAGGCATGGGACCTTCAAGTTGATTGTAGGAGAGGACAAGATGTACAAGTGATCTCATGTCTCCAAAAAAATATGGAATTGGACCTTTCAACTGATCGTCTTGGAGTTCAAGATGAACAATGACAGTACTAACATTGACTAACCATGAGTTAATTGAAGTATTGAAACTGCTAAAGAACAGACGAAGGTTCGCAAGGGATTTGGAAGAATCAACACTGGAAAGTGATGAAGGATCAGTTTCGTCAAATTGACATCTATGCAATATCAAGGTTGATAAAGAAGGGTGCATTTTAATCGATTTAAGCCAATCCACAACTTTACCAAAGTAAACAAAACTTATATGCAGGAATCTTAAGGAAGAAAGGCGATCAAGCCATTCAACGTTGTCTGCAGTCATATCAGAATTCCAGCTGAGATCAAGGTATTGTAGCATAGAGAGGTTCCCAAGCTGGTATGGAAATGTACCACTGAACATATTGAATGACAGGTTGAGGTATGTTAAGTTACTAAGTGAACCAAAAAAATCTGGTATTTTTTGAAAAATATTTTGACTGAGGTCCAAGTGACTCAGATACGGTAATTCAAGCAAGGAAGAACTTAGCTCACCACTCAATAAATTTTCAGAAGAAGAAAAATCATCACCTTCATCCTTAATTATAGGCCGGAGATCAAGCATGATAACGTGACCAGTTTGATGGTCGCAGGTGACCCTGTTCCACCTGCAGCAGTCTTCTTCTTCTCCGGATACCCACGAAGAGAGTAGGGCTGGATCATTGAGGCTTTTCTTGAATTTAAGGAGAGCTGCTCTCTCGCTGTCGATGCACTCTGCACTCAAAGTTGCATTTGCAGATCCCAGAAAGCAAGAGAATCTGATGATAGCTAACATGCATGCAGTCCATACCAATTTTAGGTAAAGTTGAAGGGAGATCGTGCTTCCTTTCATGATCAGAACAATGAAGCAGCAAGCTAGAAGAAATAAGAGAGAGATTATTGCAAGTTTTTAATGTGCTTGGAATGAAATTTAATTAGCAGATGCAGGAAATATATTTGTTATGTAGAACAGCCAGCCACATTTTTCCATTTGCTTGGAGTTGACTGCTTGGCTTTTATCTTTTTCTTGGACTAATCAATGTTTTTTTGATCAACAGACTGATCTAGTGTTTACTGCCTGTAAATGGGTCAACGGACATGCAATTTGAAGTCTTCAAGCATCCAACTTTAATATCTGATAATGATAATAATAGGTGCTGTTTTTTCTTTTTCATATTTTATTTTTATTTTATTTCTAAAACAATAATATTTAACTTCAATCACGTTAATCAAGTAAAATTTCCTAAAACATAAAATTACCATGAGCTCCCTTTCAGATAATCAAATATTTTAAGGATCAACCTATTTCTACAATATTTTAAGTTTGTTTTAGATTTTTTTAACTCTTTTTTACATAGAAATTTATTAATTCAATTCAATTTCCATTTTTATTACTAATAATTTGATTAATTTAGTTGGGTTTTAATGAAGAATAAATTGATAATCTCCTAGAAAAGCACTGAATATTCAAAGATATGATTGATAACTATAAGATATCTGAGAGAGACTCGAGCTTTAATGGTAATCCCCAAAGGCAAAGCTAAAAAGACATGATCAAAGGACTTTAAGATTCAAACGTTCCAAGGCAAGTGAGGAAAAGAGAAGTGATGATTGGATTGGATTTTTCATCCCAAATTCACAAAATAGTTCCACTACAGAAAAACGAATGCAATAGAAAACATCCTAAATAAATATACTCTTTGTCCACAATACTGACAACGTCGAGAATGTTATCTAGATTTGGAGTGTGCTCTTGGGCATCTTCAACACCTGAATGAGCAGCCTCTGGCGGTGGATCCCTCTTTTGAGCTTCATGCTCAGCAAGCACGATGTCAGAAAGATCGTCTAAGTTGATGTTGTTAATAGCAGAAAGATTAGCACCGGGGTTCTGACAGGATGTGGCTTCAACCACCGCCTGCTGGTGGCAGGAAAGTATAGCAGAGAATGGCCACTGAAGCTCTCTTTCTTTGGAGGTAAACTTCTCCTCCACTTTCAATTTAGCAGACCAAGATTCCCTAGACTAATCCGAAACTCGAACTGCTTCTTTCCTCTTTCTCTTGCTCTGATTCTGGACCCTCTCTTTTGAGCTTCATGCTTAATAAGAACAAGGGCAGAAAGATCATCCGGGTTGATGGCATTAATAGCGAAAAGATTCGATATTGGGGCTCAGAGGAAACAGCTTCAACCACTGCTTGCTAGTAGCAGAAAAGCATAGCAGAGCATAGCATTGAAGCTCTCTTGCTTCGAAGGTAAAGTTCTCCTCCATCTTCTGCTTGGCAGACTAAAATCCCTGAGACTAAACTGAAACTTGAACCGTGTCTTTCCTTTGCTCTTGGCATTTGTCTTCTTATGGCGGCGAATTTTTTTCCACAGCACAGGGGCCACTCTTAAGCTTCTCTCTCTATTTTCTCTAAACTCTCTCCGCAGTTCTTAATCTTTCTCTCATCTTCTTCTATTTATTTTCATATTTGTTTCTCGTGTTCACTCTCATCTACAAATCCTCTGTTAAAATCGCAATCATGAATCAGGATCGTAACAGAATTAATCGAGAGGAGGTATAGTATGAATAATCAAGAAATAGAAAAATGGAAATAAACATGATTTGAGAAGGAACAGTGGCTTGAGTGGAGCTTCCTTTTAATTCAGCCAACAAAAAAATCTATCGTTGCAGATGTGTCAATTTGGGCACCAATAGACCAAGTCAAGTGCGTTGATTAAGCCTAGCTCATGAGCATCTCGATCCATTTGCAACCTTATCCGACATTTCAATAGTCAAATGTATTCTATTAAATCAAGATTTCTATCAGAACTTTTGGTTCTCAAAATGCCATCATCCTTAACACTTGGCAGGCCTTGTCAAGGAGTTTAATCATCTTAATATGAAGAAAGCAAACCAAAGGCCAACAGAGACCATTACCTTAATCTAGATCATTATCCTAAAAGATTATTAGTGATAGAAGAAGAATTAATATAAACACAATAGATTCTAAATTATCCTTCTAAGATAGATATAAATAAATGTAAGTATGCTTGATATGAATCGGATGTTATTAAAAGAATTAATATAAAATAGACCACAGCTCTTAAAGTGTAAAATGCTAAATAAAAAAATATTAATTCGACTTACTTCTTAAAGTTATTATATTCTCGAACCTTTAAATTAGACAAAGGGGATGCATAAATTATATTGAGTAAGGATTATTCTTTTTAAAAAAAAATTAACATGCAAATGTATATGTGATTTAAGGTACGAAATGCCTTAAACACTTGTTTCCATTTGAAAATTTTTATAAAATTGATTTTTTTTTTTAAAAAACACTAATTTATAATTTTTTATATTTTTTGAGTATTTCTCTATTTGAGTTGGTGATCATACTCATAACCCAGTTTTACAATCCGATTTTTCAGTGATATTTAAGGCTCCTGGTTGAATTCAATTTTTCGAAGTGAAAGATTCAGAATCTTAGTACTCGATCCTTCTATTAAATATTTTTCGGTTTTGTGATTGTTTGTAGGTAAACAACACTATGAGATAGGCAATATCTCTCAAACCCTAATTAACAGACTTGTAAATTATCCAAGTCAAAGGGGCATCGTCTTTACTCTTGAACCCAGTTTCACTAGTCTACATGGACCAAGTTTTAGAATAAATTTGCTAGTGGAAGAAGTTGGAATGCAAAAGGGAGTTCAGTTTATCTGAAGTAAACAAATAATCTACTAATTAACCATTGGTTAAATATTAAGACAGGTTGCTAACCTTATAAGATTTTCCCAACAACTTCCTCCCTTTAAATTCTACTAATGGGTGACAACATCAATTTGGAAATGGAGGGAGCCTTCTATCTTATTTTACCAGGTTTCATATTCTATTTTTCTTTTATTTCTATCGTTGCATGAAAGAGTCCAACTTCATAATGGTACAGTGGTTATTAAGAAAATAAATCATACTTTATAATAAAATAAAATCATTACCATTGGAATAATTATACCAAACTCTTCATTCTTACAGCCTACACAATCCCTTTCACACCAAAAAGAAAAAGAGGAAAGGGAAGTGTCATAATTCATGCATGAGAAATACGAGAGAATGGATGCAAAGTTTGCCAAATTATCGATCTTCATTATGAACTGAATAAATGAAAGGTACCTTTCCTTTGAGGGAAAGATATATAATGTGGTCCGAGTATGATTTTGAAAGCAAAGCTAAGGAAAATTATGCATTACCATAATACCAATTTGAACTAAACAACTCAACTTATATTGGCTTAATACAATTTATGCATGAGAAAAATAAAACTTCTTATTATTAACTCAGTACAATCATGCATTTGTTAATTTATTGTTTAGCTAATCAATTAGGTCGATTTTTTAAGTGATTAATGTTTACCCTATAGTAAAATTATTGTTTCAAGAATTAAATTTTGGTCAAATGGATCCTTGTGAAATAGTAAGACAAAGAAAATCATGCTAAAGAACTTTGAAGAAAAAAAGTAAACAAATAAATAAAGATTCTGACTTATAATATAATTGCTCTTTGATCGACATTAAGCATAATTTTCTATATTTCATTTTTAAACCAACTTAATCAATAGTTTTTCTTACTCTTTGATTTAGGTAGAAAATTGTTTGAAAATTTTGAGAACTTTTATTAGTAGAAAATTACACCGTCTGACAGTTAGCTATTATGATAACATCGTTTCACTGGCAACGACGAGTTAAAACGACAGATTGTCATCCAATACGCATTTGGGTCAGCATTGTGATGTTTGTCAACTGGATCACATCCCTTCCCATAAGGAAGAAACCTGTTCCAAGACTTTGTCACAAAAGCTATTCGCAAACCCACTTTTATCTTTTTTTAAACTTCTAACGACCTGGTCATACATATGGAGATGTGTTTTCCTTTTCTTTTCTTTTCCTTTTTTTTTTTCTTTTCTTGAGCTGCTTTTTAACTACCAACTACATTAGGAGCATTAGCACTAAATTGGCTATGTGTGTGATAAGGAAATAAAAAAAGAATAATCATCCAAAAAGAAATACAACAATAATAACAATATGCTCACACTATAATCATCACCCTTTAATCAATTTGCCGCCTCACCAATGAATTACTTCTCATTTCTACTATTCTTGATCATTTTTTTTCCCTTTTCATAGACCTTCCTGAAAGGCGGTAAAAAGGAAACAGGAAAACCAAATACATTTTTGTTTCTTGGACTAAATATAGGCGTGTTCTTTTCTTTTGGAGAGACACTATTGTGGGTTCTGTTGAAGGGTCTAGTTCTATGGCCCTAAACCGCATCTGGGTTGGCTTCATCTTCTTGTCTTGTCTATGGATACTTGGTTTCTGCAAAGACAAAGATGGTATATTTGTTTTTTATGAATGTTTAATATGCATAATGTTTTTGCATCAACAAGTTGATTTAATGTTTGTGTCTAAAATTTCAGGTTTCTTGAGTTTATCTTGCGGTGGAACGACAAATTTTACTGATTCATCGAACATTTCTTGGGTTTCTGATAGTGCATATATAAGCATAGGCAACACGACCACCATTAATTACATTGAGGGTACTTCTTCATTTACTGTTCCGGTCCGGTTTTTCCAAGACTTGAAAGGTCGAAAGTGCTATAAGCTTCCATTGACGAATGTGTCATCTGTAGTACTAGTTAGAGCTCAATTTGTGTATAAGAACTATGACAGGCTTGGAAAACCCCCTGCTTTCTCTGTTTCTCTTGGCACAGCTGTTACTAGCACTGTAAATCTTACAATCAATGATCCATGGACGGAAGAATTTGTGTGGCCTGTTAATAAGGACACGGTTTCTTTCTGTTTACATGCAATTCCTGATGGCGGATCGCCTGTTATTTCATCTCTTGAAATTCGTCCACTTCCTCAAGGAGCTTATCAGAGTGGAATAGGAGATTTTCCTAACAAGCCACTTAGAAAGTCTTTTCGTATCAATAGTGGCTATACAAATGGTTCCTTGAGGTATGAACTGCTTTATTGTATTATTTTTCCCCTTTATTTTGGGGTGTTTCGGATGCCTTTAAATGGAATTGGCTGCGAGGAGTCAATCCCCTGATATCCTGCACTAGTCCAATCTCATGTTCTGTTATTGGAATTTTGTGTTAGAGCAGGTACCCCTTGGATCCATATGATAGAATATGGGATGCTGATGAGAATTATACACCGTTTCATGTATCAAGCGGATTCAATAAGCTGCTAAGATTCAATTTGTCAAGTCTTAGTGAGAATCCTCCTGTTTATGTTCTTCAGACAGCGAGAGTTCTGGCACGAAGGGATGCCTTAACCTACAACCTTGATCTTGACACAACAGGGGACTACTGCATTGTCCTTTACTTTGCTGGGATTCTTCCTGTCTCTCCCTCTTTTGATGTCTTGATAAATGGAGATATCGTTCAATCTAATTATACTGTGAAAATGTCAGAAGCTAGTGCTTTGTACTTAACTCGAAAAGAAATCAAAAGCTTGAATATTACACTGAAAAGTATCAGTTTCTATCCACAAATCAATGCAATTGAGGTTTATGAGATTGTTGAAATTCCATTGGAAGCTTCCTCAACAACAGGTGCCAGTTCATTTAGTTTCATAATTTATTAACTCGAACAGGTTCAGTTTTGCTGATCATGGTTGCAAATTTTACTTTCCTGCAGTGTCAGCCCTTCAGGTTATTCAGCAGTCGACTGGACTGGACCTGGAATGGGAAGATGACCCATGTTCTCCAACACCATGGGACCATATTGGATGTGAAGGAAGCCTTGTCACATCATTGTCTGTTTTTGTTAATTCATTTCACTTTCTAAATTTTCTTATTTGTTTATATATTTGTTTTGCTTTTGAGATCTATTAATATGTTCATGTCTTCTTTTCTTGTTTAGGGAGCTTTCAGATGTCAATTTAAGATCAATTAATCCAACTTTTGGTGATCTGTTGGACCTTAAAACACTGTAAAGTCTGATCTTCGTCACTGCTTTCAATGTATATTTTTCCTAACACTCCATTTCTCATACCATGGCAATTTCTGTGTCAGGGATTTGCATAACACTTCACTTGCTGGAGAGATACAGAACTTGGGAAGCCTTCAACATCTTGAGAAGCTGTAATGCATTAAAATAGTATTAAAAAGAATCCAAAATTTGTTTCTGAAGAAGTAAGATATTTCTTAGTTCTTACTGATCTGAAATTCTTCAGGAACCTGAGCTTTAATCAGCTAACGTCCTTTGGAACAGAATTGGACAACTTGGTTAGCCTTCAGAGTCTGTAAGTTGTATTGGATTCTACATGCCTCTAGTTACAACTATAATTCTTAGAATATTTCACTTTCTCATCCTGCTACACGCAAAACCTGATACTAATGTTGCATTTGAACTTTTCAACATGGAGGGACCTGCATAACAATAGCTTACAAGGAACAGTTCCTGATGGTTTAGGAGAGCTGGAGGACCTTCATCTCCTGTAAGGAAGCTTAAAAAAACCAATTCTAACTAAAAAAAATATTCCGTTTATAACTCTGTTATAATACATGTGCTTTAACTGGATGAGAGCTCTTCATTTTCACTCTTCAGTAACCTGGAAAATAATAAATTACAAGGCAGCCTACCAGAGTCTTTGAATAGAGAAAGTCTGGAAGTCAGGTGTGGAATTGATATTTTCTTGATTTTTTTAGTTTGTACTATAGAATGCTGATGAAACAAGCTTTTTGCAGGACATCAGGAAATCCATGTCTTTCCTTCTCAACAATGTCATGCAATGATGTTTCATCTAATCCTTCAATTGAGACTCCTCAAGTTACAATCCTCGCCAAGAATAAGCCTAACAAGATTAATCATATGGCAATTATATTCGGTGCTGCTGGAGGAACCATACTTGCTCTTCTTGTCATTTCTCTGACAGTATTCCTGTACATAAAGAAACCAAGTACTGAAGTCACATACACAGACAGTAAGTAAAGATTTTGTTGTTAACTCTGGAGAATTACTGATTAATCATACTTATTTGGAGGCTTCTTTGATGCTCAGGGACCGCAGCAGATATGAGAAACTGGAATGCAGCAAGAATCTTTTCCTACAAAGAAATCAAAGCAGCTACGAACAACTTCAAGCAGGTAATTGGGCGCGGTAGTTTTGGATCTGTTTATCTTGGAAAGCTTTCAGATGGCAAACTTGTAGCTGTGAAAGTTCGGTTTGATAAGAGTCAACTCGGGGCTGATTCTTTTATTAATGAGGTTTATCTTTTGAACTTCTAAACCATTTTATTCTTTATACCTGCAACTTGGAAGGATGAACAGAATCCAATAAAGTTGAAGTGAAACCCAGAGTTGCCTTATAAACATATGCCTTGGATTTTCAGGTTCATCTGTTGTCACAAATTCGTCACCAGAATCTCGTGGGTTTAGAAGGATTTTGTTATGAATCAAAGCAGCAAATACTAGTCTACGAGTATTTACCCGGTGGATCTCTGGCTGACCACCTCTATGGTATGTCATTATGAATCAATAAAAATACATTGTACTCGTATTTCATCTAAATTAAGCTATTTTGAGTTCTTCGTTTCTTGTGCCTGACAATTTTCCGCTGTATCCCCTTTCAAGGTCCCAACAGTCAGAAAGTTTGTCTAAGTTGGGTTCGCAGACTGAAAATCTCTGTTGATGCTGCTAAAGGTATTTGTATAGCTGTAATCCTAGATGTTTAAATTTTATAACTTAAAGATGCTTATTGTAACAAGAATTCTTAAGGTCTTTGTCTGTAGCAGCAAATTTTCTTGTAATTCCTGTGCCATTATTATTAAGAAATCAACGCATGACTCGAATTTCATTGCCATTGAAGGATTGGACTATCTGCACAATGGAAGTGAACCACGAATCATACACCGTGATGTGAAATGCAGCAATATTTTGATGGACAAAGACATGAATGCCAAAGTATGTGACTTCGGCCTTTCTAAGCAAGTAATGCAGGCAGATGCAAGTCATGTCACCACTGTTGTCAAAGGCACTGCTGGCTATCTTGATCCTGAGTAAGTTTTCAATGGCCTTACTGTTGAAG